>NC_084982.1:16826905-17002887 GCF_963691925.1 Scomber scombrus
TCATAACAACAGAAGAAAGGTGGTGCCAGCTTCCAGCCAGGCCACCATCCTCTCCATCCTGCCACAGAGACAACGCAGAGCTCTGTGGTTGCCAGAAGGTGTGTCCTCCTCGTGGAAAAAATGCAAATGATTAAAATGTGTGTTGTGCACCACTTTGCACAACTTAATAAATACCTCCTCAGGTTATCATTGGTGCCAGCCTCTGTGCCTTCGGTGCTTGTGGTAACACTGCATGAGTTCTTGCTGCAAGAGAGACGGTAAGTGCAGCGGTGCGGACAGCAGGGCAGCGCAGCGGCACTGGTGCCAGAGAGATCTGCTGACCAAACAAGCTGCATGCCCCACTTCAAAGACACATTATTAAATTCACTGTTGTTCAGCTATCTGGTGCGAGCTCTCTGCTGTCTGTTTTCCTACCTGTGTGTATGTTTGATTTCTTACCCCTCCTGTGACCATCTGGTGTAGACGGAGACTTAGCATGAGTGAGAGTTGGAAGGCAGCTATGGACACGGATGCAACCCCCCCTCCCCCTCCTCTCCACCCCCATCTACCCAGCTACCACAGCTCAATCTGGCCTCTCTCTGGTATCTCAGTAACAGTGAAAATCACACACAGAGTCCACTGCAGATAATTGACTTCTCGCTGAATGCTCTCAATTATGCGCACAAAAATACAAAGCATTTTTTCCATAATCCTTTTTTTTCTCTCTCCGTGTTTCCAACATTTGAACTGCAGTGTTTTCAAGGCAGAGTGAATTTCTTGCAGAGGATAGATGGCTGCTTTTGGGCTGAGGTCACTAAGCTGTGCAAGAAGCCTTTTATACTCAAGGTTAAATCAGCTGCTGCCTGTACTGAACATGAAAACTCATCATTGGTCCTCCCACTACATCCTCTCTTTTGCATTTTATTTTCCGGTCTTATTTCTTTTTCTCTCTTACTATCTGATTTCTTTATAGGCAGAAACACAGAAACACAATGCCAGACACCTGAGCCACTTGCCCATCCACTTGGCCAGGAGATTTATTCATTGTGTATATATATAATACACAGTGAAATTCCCTTTAAGATCTGGTTGTTTTCCTTTTATTCATCGATGTGTAATGTTGATATATTACACAAATATGCAAGATATAAAATTAGGCATATATCGGAGTAAATTAATGATAAATGTAAATAAAAGTAGATTTCTCAATATTTTGTGTAAAGTCTGAGAGTATGGAGTACATCGGGAAAGAAGAAGAGAATTTATGATGATAACATTTCAGTGAGTGTGGATGACCTTGATAATAAACTCATGTCAAGAACTGATGCAGAAATGTTTTCATTAAGATAGAACAGCGAGAGAAAGAGAGAGAGTGTGTGTGTGTGTGTGTGTTCACTCCGAGGTCCTTCTGTCTGCTTCACCGAGCCACCTGTCCACTGCAGACATGAATCTGAACCGTAATGAATGAATGGAAAGGAGAAATGCTGAGATGAAAATGAAGCAGAAACCAACATTACGTGCAAACACTGAGTGCATCTGTCTCCGCAGTGCATCATCTGTTGAGTGTTTGATGGTTATTTATTTGTGCTTTAAAACAAAACCACCATGAAACAATCAAAATAATTTTCTCTCATTCACTGCTTTGTCCTCGTTTGACCACCACTGCTCTCTCTTTCTCTTTTTCTCTCGTCTTTTTCAGATGAGTTGGGAAACCAGTAGCAAAACCTAACTTTACTTTTAACATCAGAGAAATGACGTTACCTCGTTCTAAACTGTACACCCATGACTGATTGACCCCCTCGTATAATGTAGCATTCATTGACTGTTTCAGTAAATTAAAGAGCTTCTCTTCAGCTGCAGTTCTGTTGACACCTCATCTCTTTATTAATTCAATGAGAAATAAAGTAAGTAAAACAGTATCATCTATCAAATCTGGTGCTGTGCATGCTTATAGCGTTAATGTGATATATACCCTCTATTAAAGTGATGGTGCTCCTATTGGTTCCTCCTACATTGTAGCATGTAGGAGCTCTGGTTGATAAAGTAAAATGGCCTTATTGAAAACTAAACTAACTAACTAAGAAGTTTGACAGTGGAAAAACACATATTTAAGAATGACTAAACTGAGAAATATGCATTAATTTTGTCAGAGGGAAGAATGAGACCATTGTGGTTTATTCGGAATGAAACAGTGGCCGTAAGGAAGAGCGGGAAAGCAAAACGCTGTTACGACACCAAGCATGCCTGTTATGAATAAAACTATCCCAAAAACACGAAGGTATCACAAACCACAAAACGGAACCAGCTGAAGTCGTGATATCAAAACTCCCAACAGAATGTAAAACCAAACATTTTAACAATGACTGCAGTGAAGAGCTCATTAACGAACACTTACACCAGTGTCTCCGCCTGGGCATCACACTTGTTATGCTCAAGTTTAAGGACTTGATTATACAACAAAGGTATCACAACTCACATTAATACAGAAATGCTGTTCATGCACATAGTTGTGGAGCTTTTGTACAGAAATATCATCGCTTAATGCACTCTTACTGGACCCTTGATGCAGTGGAAATATATTGAGTAACCCTGGTCTAGCAAATCATCCGCTGTATCTTGAATGAGAGTATTGATTACTTTGTAGTGCTGTTTGTAATCCCAGTTCAATAAGCAGTTTCATTAGAATGTTTGTTCATAATTAATTCCAGAGAGGCTGTGTGTGATTATACACCGGTCAGTGCTATCAAAACCTAATAGCCTCACTTGACCTTCTCCGGCCGGCAGCTAGCGGAGATCAACCTGCACAGCATGTGAGGACCGTGTGGAGTCAGACACCGCTGAACTGAGCTCCATCAGCACCTGGCCAACAAGCAGTGAGAGTATGGAAGAAGCACTGAAAAATAAACTTTTTGAAAGACCCAGGTGGATAACAGTATTCAAGCTTATGACTTATATTACCATCTTTTTGCCAGGAATAGTAGTTTTTTTATTCTGTGTTGCCTAGAAGAATTCCCAATTAAATTGCCTCGTATCCAGTGTAACATCACTAAAAAGAGAGTAGACATTTTTTACATTTTGAAGATTAAAAAAAAACTAGCATTAAGACCAAAAGAAAGGTCTAAACAAATGTAAACACATTTTGAACTTTTTGTTTCACTCAATCATTGTCTTGGCTTTACTCAGGTGTGATGTGCAGATCAAAGACAAACAACATCTTTTGTAGCTTCTAGCCTTTTTTGCGAACCTTCCTGGTGGAAAACAAACAGGCAGAAAATGTCTGGAATGTGCTGTGAGATCTATCAACTTAACCGTGAGGAGAGGGGTTCCCAAATCCCCGCCACTGCTGGAGGGCACACAACAAACAGGCAGATAGTATAGCAGCCTGTCCCAGCCTTTTTAAAAGAACAAGGCCAAGTTTCTTTGCACCCCCCCCCTTTGCCTCATTCCCTTCGGTGTCCCAGTAGATTATGGGAGGGGAAGAATGGAGAAGAACTGAGAGTTTCTTCTTCATTTTCTTTTTTTAAATTGTGGGGTGAACGCCAGCCTTTTTTTAGATATAGAACTTAACTTGGCAGACGCGCCTCACATACCAGAAAATGTGTTTTCAGCCTGTGTGCTCTGAGTTTTTGAGGTGTGCTCCGCTGCTATTTCTCTCCAGAGACTTTCCCCACTGTGTTATTCAACGTGTAGCTGTACAGCCAGAAAAGAAAGAAAGATAGAAAGAAAGGAGGGAAGCAAAGAGAGGGCAAGTCAGGACTACATTTAAGTTCCTAAGGCATAACTGACAAACTGTCGAGTCTCTTCCAACATATAGCAATTAGTGGCTAATTTCGGAAAGAGGTAAATCATCCAGATCATTGAGCATCTAAGCTGTTGTCTTTTCTGACTCCATCCCTGGTGCAGCATTTAGTAGTTAGTGGATGAAAGAAAGGCCTTCGTTTTAAAGTTGGACGGGACAAGAAACACAGCAGGTTGTAAACAGTTATATATCACCCACACTGTCATTAAACATCTATCACAGTTGACAGACGTACTTCCTGGTTAAACTTTGACCAACTGTACTTTACATAGCTCTGTGCACGCAGTTTTTCTGTGCAGTAAGAGACCATGACTGACATTTTGGTTGTGCTCCGGGTTTTTTTTTAACCTCCAAATAAAATGAGTTTTAAGAATCTGGCTTTACTATCTGCTTGTTTACAACCTGTCCGATGTGTCCTGTTAGACTTTGTTGTTGAGGTGTTGCCGTGTTCACAGATCTCAGCAGTTAGTGTATGTTACCGTAACTGACAGAAACAGTGAAAAACTATGTGGAAAAACTGTATTACGGTTGCAATAAATTACAGTCATCATCATTTAATGCTGATGTAGGCGATATAGATGCTTTTTGTCAGTTCAAAACAGTGTCGAAATCCTTTCTCCTGTCTCTTTAACAGCAGGTTACAACCATCTGCTGTTATCCAATACACATCAGAGTGAGTTGTAACTTCACTGCCTGTCTGATTGCATGTTCAATGGATCGTATTGAGCAGAATATACGCTTTCTTTTCCCAACACGCAAAGCACCTCAGCTATGAAATAACACTCTCAGCTGTTGTGTCTCCTTTCAATATTTAAATGCATAAATTGATAGATGGTTTTACTGAGCAAGTCAATTTTCTTCCTCTTTGTTTCCTAGCAGCAGCCTTACTTTTCATCCTTATATTCGTTGTATTCCTCTGTGTAACCATGAGCAGATGATTCAAGCCATATCTTTTCAGCTCTATATATGTGTCACGCTTTCAGTGCCCTCCTTATAATCAGGAAAGAGATTGCATCTAATCTCCATTCCTTAGTAATGAAGTATGAATGTAATTTCTTATAGTATGCATGTTCAAAGTTTAAAGTAATCACTGCAGTGTTTTCTCTGGCACTTCTACTAACACAGATGTTTCACTGATAAGCAGCCCAGAGAGGAGTGTGGTGGTGTTGTGGTATTTTTCTTCTTGACTGCAGGTAAAGAACTGAATGTAGCGTTAACCTAGAAATGCCAGCAAGCTATTTTTATATTCATTTGTCCATATTAAGGTCATAGCTATGTGGCAAAGGTGACATGGAGCATCTAAAATGACCTCTGTGAAAGGGCCAAACACTGGTAATCTGTTATGAACTCTGCTTGTAATTTCTTTAACACTTTGATGAAATACACATTTTTGTCACTGAAGTCATTTTGCTGTTTATTATCCCACCAATGAGATTTTGAATGACCTTTTTTACTTGGCTGGTACTTGAGGAATCTCAAGCACCCAGGTTAGGAACAATGACACAGATACAGCTTTGGGGCTGACCTGTAATCTAATATAACACACACACACACACACACACACACACACACACACACACACACACACACACACACACACACACACACACACACACACACACACAAGCACACGTCACGTCTCAGTGTTCCTACTCTCGACATTCTTAACATAGAGGTCACAGGTCACTGCAGTCAGCGGCTGGTGTTTGTGGCTGCGGTCCCGAAAGTATGTGCGCACGACTCGTCCCATGATTACAGTTGGAGTTCAGTTGTTGAATGTCAGAAGTCTGCTGTTCATTCCTTACGTCTCCTTTTGCCTTCTTTGCCTACAAAGTCATTAGATCAAGCCTAAGACCCCCAGCTTACACAAACCTGTCAATTTCTCGTGTGTGTGTGTGTGTGTGTGTGTGTGTGTATCTGCGTGTTTGAGTCTAATTAATTTTGTGTGCAAGGCTACAACAAGTAATTATTCTGATGTTGTGGTTGGGAAAAAAATGTGATAATTTTCAAATTTTTCACATCAAAACTAATCTAATCAAAGTGTGGAGTCTCTCTTCTCCAGCTTCATCGCAATGCAAACAGTCTGCCTGCATGTGTGTTAAATATTCACACATTTTCTAGTAAGCAAGTCGTTTATTTTTTTATTTTTTACAGTTTCTTGACAGCTTGTCACACTTTAAACTGTCGAGTCCTTCAGCTAGAGCTGCCACAATAAGTCAATTAATTAATTAGTTTGTTGACAGAAAACTAGTAGTCAACAATTTCCATGACTGATTTAGTCATTCAAGATATTTTTAAAGGAAAAATGTGATGGTTTCAGCTTCTCAAATGTAAGAATGTGCTGCTTTTAAAGTCTTACGTTATAGTAAATTGGTTCTCTTTTGATTTTTGGCTTTTGGTCAGACAAAAACAACATATATGATGATGATGTCAGCATGGGCTAAAGGAAATTGTGATAGGCATTTTTCCACTGTTCTCTGGAGTTTTATAGACCAACCAATTATTCAGTAAATTGGAAAAATAATCAACATGTTAATTAATAATGAAAATGATTCAGCAATGCCAGATAATCTTTGCAAGGAGCCCAAATATTCAGTACATACTGACTCCTTCCTGTCAAGCATGTAGAGTCAGAAACAGTGAAGTCTGAAATGCAAACAAGTGGCAGATAGCTGCTGGCAGGCTCCTCTAGTGTGTCATGCCCCTGATGACACAGTGGAGTGTAAACTTTCCCCTCAGGCTTACTACGGCTCCTCTCTTCCTTTTTGATTCTTAGTTTAATTGGCAATTGTGCGGTGGATGTATGTAAGTGAGTAAGCTGTATGATCTGAAATGCTTCCTTGTTCCTTCCTTATTATCTAATTTGATGACACAAGCTGAATTGAATTTTGGTGTTGTCATTGGTCAGGCCATGCCTATATTTAGCTATCAGGATTTTAAATCACAGCACTCTAATGAGCAGGTGACTTTACTTAATGCAGAGAGAGGAGAAGTAGTAAGAGGAAGAGGAGTTCAAAGCATCAGCTCTGTTACAGTTGAATCCTGCACAATGTTCTAATCTTTTAACTATTGAAGACTGTCAGTACGTTTAAGATATTTCTTTTTTCTAGTTTTGACTTTTGTGTACTTAAGCAGCAGCGAGATGTTTGAATACGTTATGTTGACCAAGATAAGCTGTTGAAAATGTTCTTTTAAAAAAAAAAGAAAAAAATATCCAGTCTGTTCAATTTAAAGATGACATTTCTTTCAAGTCCACTTTGAATCTGCAGTTTGGTCTCCTTTTCTGATGCTAAAATCAGTCATCCCAAGTCAAATCTATAAAGAGACTTGTATTTACATGCATGAGTCCAAAAGTTCAGCCGAAAAAGGAGGGGGAAAGACAGGAGGAGTGGGAGGAATCACAAGCCCTAAAGTTGGGTTTAAGTTTCATCTACACAGGATCAGCTGGAGTATTTCAGACTTGTACTATTTTCTATTTGAACGTCTCTTTTTAATGTCTTACTTTTGATCAGTTAGCCCAATGCAGTAAATACCTCAGCATTGAGCTGTAACGATGGTGAAACTAATGCTAAGGAAAAATGGATCCTTATATGGTGTCTTCACTCAGCTGAATCACTCACAGTGTCTGCAGCAAAAGATGTGCTTGTGTGCATATCATGAAGCATTTTTGAGGAAAAAGGAATTTGCAATCACTGAGCTTTTAGTAGTTGCATTGATCTGGCCTTGCAGAGTAGTAGGGATGCATTATTTCTGAGTTGTCACGGTAACAGTGGAGCTGTCACACCTGACTACTGGAAATAATGCACATAATTTTTTTTAAAGCACTATTTTCTGACTTTTTATGGTGGTACAGTATTAAAACTACAAGTGAAGTTTTTATTTTTGTTATCTTTTTGTCTGTATTAACTCCTAAGCTGACCTTTCAAAGAGCTATGCTATTATACATTATTAATTCCAACATTTGAATGTACGTCCCACATTGAGTGTCACTTTTTCAGGCGTATAGCTACCCTTTCACCCTCTTGAAGAGCTATGAAGATGAACTGTCTATAGGCCTCAGCAGGGTCCTCCTCCAGGACTTGACCTCTGACCCACTGTTACTGATGCCCCATCAGGATGAGTGCTGCATTCCCTGCAGGTCACAGAAGACGGATGATAGGCTAACGCAGAGATTCAGCAGATCTGCCATCAATCTGTACTTTCTCTTTAGGGCAAAAGGAATCGGCCGCTGACTGTAGAACATGTGCTACCGCCTCTTGTCTGCCTAGACAATCATCTGGGACCCCTGACTGTGCTCCTCTTTGCTTCTTTGCCGCCGGCAGGCTTTTACACATCTGTGTGTGTGCACATAGATACACACTGATACTCCTTCCCTTGTGTCGAAGCCTGTTTGTTGAGTTAGGCTGTGGCTAAGTGCAAAAGCAGACCCTGTGCTGGCCGGCCGTTCTGTCTCTCTTTTTAACTCGCCATTTAATCTTGTTCTTTTTTTTGTTTTGTTTTTAAAGGAGTGGTGGAGGGTCCAGAGCGCTGAATGCCTTGCTCAGTGAAAAATGCTATTTCAAGACTTACAAGAGTTTGTTTTTGTCTTCAGCTCAACTTGTTTTTAAAGTATCAGCTCACAAGTAAAACCCCACCCATAGCAATCCTCACACTGGTTCCATAAATAATGGATATTTTGTCTGGTGTAATGAAGTGGTATTTATTAATTGCATTTTTGTAGGCTACATGTTTATTTTAAAACAATATGTTACAGAGAAGTTGATTTTCATTTCCTATCGTGCATTCCTGATGTGAGTTCAAGAGAAACTGTCAGCTAGATCCTCAAGAATGGCCAATGATTTCTGAGGTTTGAATCTATTTAATATGTGTAGTTTGCAGCATGAGAGGTTCACAGTGTTGGGGTATCAGTCACACTAAAGTCTTATTTAATTGACTTTGAAATAGCTTTGTTTCCTGGCACTCATTAAGTACTAATACACTGCTTTCCCTAACCATCTCCTCCTCTAAGCAGGTTTAAACTAATGCTTAAAATTATTTGCAAATGTTTGTATCAGGTCTGTTTGTATGCAACTTCACATAATGAATTCTCAAGAGGCTCACTTGAAACTCTTTAATTTCCCCTGCGAGGCCAAAGCTTCACCACATTAGTTAATAGAGGCCGATTAGCCTGCAGTGGTGTTGGCAGACAGTATCTGCTGACTAGTGTTACTGAGCAAGAGTCCTGCAAACAATACCACCGCAGCTGACTCTTTCTGTGTTATCTTCCAAGTCCTAGGAGTATAGTGAGCAGCCCTGCCGCTGCCTGGTCCGAAGGCTGCCTGACTTTGAATTGTGGGCGTATGTGGAATGCGGGGCTGGGAAAAGCCTGGGAGGGCTTTGAGACATTTTAGAACAGGCATATTATTCAGCTGCTCTCCTCATTTATGGGGAAGCACGCAGCCGTAGCTGGCAGAAAACCTCAGGAAGCTGGTGAAAGTGAAACGGACCTCGGCTTGTTGTCCGTTTGACAGACGAGAGCTGCGGTGGCTGCTATTCGTTTGTTTGTTTGCTTGATATAATACTGTTGTCTGCTATAAATTCCAGGGAGTGTTAACCTGCGAAGTCTAAAAGGTTATTTTTCTGAAGTTACACCCCAAGGTTTTGAGATAGTATGTTTGTAGGTTTATAGTTTAGCTTCAGGACGTGTTCTGTCTCTCTGAGGGACATGCAGCATGAGATTTTCCTCGAGGTGTCTGTGGTCAATCATCCTCATACAGAATCAGTCTTTGAGGCTAACCTCAGCTCACCTTATACCTACTGTATTTTTTTTTCTGTGCCCCGTTCTCCTCTGTCTGCCTGTCAGATTCCTCAGAGAGCGGCTCACTCGGGGGGTTTGACCACGGTTAATAATGCTTGAGGTTTTAGTGGGGAGGATATTGATCGAAGAGTTGAAGGGTGGGGAAGCAAAGCGAGAGGGTGAAAAAAAGAGTGATGCCAGGTGGCGATTGGGAGGATGGAGCAGATAGATGGAAGTGAAGGATAACAGAAGGAGGATAATAAGAGCTGCAGAGTGACACAGAAATGAAATGACAGAGTAGTTTTATTAAATTATTTATGTCAATAGTTTTAATTACTTGTAGGGCTGGACAATAAATCGATATTATATAGAAAATGTGATATTTTAGATATCGTCTTAGGTTTTGAATATTGTATATCGTGATATGGAATTAGGGTTGTTCTTTTCCTGCTTTTAAAGGCTGCATTACAGTAAAATGTAATTTTCTAAGCTTAACAGACTATTCTATTATCTGCCTTTATCCACTTAGTCATTATATCTGCATTACCAATGATTATTTATCAAAAATCTCATTGTGTAAATATTTTGTGAAAGCACCAATAGTCATCCCTACAATATTGTCAAAATATCGATATCGAGGTATTTTGTCTAAAACATTGTGATATTTGATTCTGCCAATATTGCCCAGTCCTAATTACTTGTTTCCAAAAAAGGAGAAAGACAAGAACATTCCTTAGAAGTATTTCTAATATTATTTATATAGATTCTCATTGATACAAATAAGATAGACAAAATATTACAAACACTGCTTAGTATAACACAACATAATTCAATAGCAGCACAAACTACAGCAGCTGAGTTTTAATTAATTTCATGAGAAAAGGCTTCAGTTTATTATTTTAAGGCCTTTATACTACATCCATTACTGTACATTGTGTATCAGTGTTGATAAAGAGATGTATTTCTTTACAGTGTAGACTTTCAGGTTATCCCATAGCTGGGATTGGTCTGTCAATGTCTCACTCTCAGCTCAGGTACAGTTTGTACCAATGATCTGAAGATGAGAAAGTTGCTCTCAAAGGAATGCTGAGAAGCTAGAAATCATCTCACTGTAAAATGAGCAGTGTGTAAAAAAAATCTCTGCTGCATGGTCGGATTACCTCCACCAGCAGGTGTTTGCACACGGTTTTTTTGACACTGTCATCATTAGAAGACTCAAATGTTAAACTGATACTCTGTTTTTTTTAGTTTTAGTATTGTGAAGGTTTCTGTGGAAACAGTTACTGTACAAGGCTCTGCACTGGACCAAGGGTATAGATAATGAATAGATGGATGGATAGATTGACTGGTGTGGTGTATTTACAGTAGATATACAATATGAATGCAGCTTCAGAGAGCTTCAGATAACTGTAGACGCCACTTACCACATTGTAGTAAAACCACAATTTAGCAAACAGTTTACACAAGTTTTAGGCACAATAAGCCATGCACAGCTAGGTCCCATTGCACAGCATTTGACTACATGTAATGAGCCTTGAGGTCACAGGGGACCACTGAATCTCACCACTCTCTCTGATCCTCTGGCCATTCAGCCCATTTGTGTACTTCCTGTCCTCAGATAAGGCCTTCAGAAGAGGCTTTATCCCAGCGCTAGGATGTGTGACTGAGCAGCCAAGCATCCCGAGCAGAGACAAGCATTATTTCCCCTAGGTTTCCTACCCTCGGCTTGCCCAGCCATGTTGTTTGTGAGCTATTTGGAGACCGTGCATGTGTATGTGAACATATATGTGCCTGCTCAGGCAAATGTGAAAGTAGATGATGTGTGTCCTGTGATTGCAGACTGGAATGTGTTTTGCGTTTGCAAGCAGAGCATAGTCACGGGTCAGCAAGTACCTCAGTCAGTCAGTCACACATTTCCTCCCTCCTTCTTTCTCTCTCTCCAGGAACTGGGCAGCTTGCCTGCAGAGGGGAGTGGTGAGGTTAACGCCATCCTCCAAAGAATCACTTTACTCCTTTCCTCATTGTCCTTCAGTATGTAGCGAGGCCCTTCTGATTAGCTGATGGGTCAGTGTGTGGATGTCTCTTTTTATAATGACGGCGTTGCTTACTCATTATCATTCAGAAGTCGGGGAAGGTTAAGGCATTAAAGGATGTTTTATGCTGATGCATAGAGGAAGCAATGATTTCCTCCCCTGCCCCCTTTGCACTGGATCTTTCTGGATACCTCAGATCCACTTCTGAGGTTTAAATGTAAGAATTAAAGTTAAGATCTATTACATAGATGCAGATCTCAGTGCTTATGATAGGTATCAAAGTGTCAGTCATTTATAGTAAGATAATTGATGTGATTCACACTGGTAAGAATGCCCCTATGGACTTTTCTTTGGAGGAAGCGAGCTACAACCCTCATCCATGACAGGCACTTAAAGCACTGCATCTTTCAGATGCCCTTGGAATGTCTCGGCATGCACCAAGTCAGGTCAAAAAAATCCCTGAAAGATGGTTTAGATTAATTGTAAAGAAAAGTTGTTCTTTCATGCTTGGAAAACACATATCTAGATGTCAACAAGATGTGTTTAGTGCTTGCTATGTGCGTTTGTGGTATTCGCTGACACATCTGAAAAATGTGTTTTATAGTACTGCTAGCATTCAACCTCTGTCACAGTTATGCGACAGGAGTTATACGCCAGTTACAGAACAGGTTTCTGGGATGAAAAAAGTCTCATGTTTCTGCTTGTCCAAGGGAACAGACTCAAGACCTTAACAAAACATATGACTTTAATTCCTAAATAAAATTTCACCTCTTGTTGTTTTGGTGGATAGGGTTTATTTGTTTCACCTTGGTGGTCCCAGTGTTTTCTCCGCAGGCTCCACTTCACTCAGCTGCCTGCTTCTTCCTACTTTATCCCACATAACAAACTGGGGGTCGGTGCTCCAGTTGGATCCACGTGGAGAGCCGGGGCTAGCTGGGAGGATATCAGGGAATAGTTGGCTGTGCTTGTAGCAGCAGGTCTGTCAAGGAGCTGAATGAAGTGGAGCCTGCAGAGGATGCACTGGGACAGTCAGGGTGAAACAGTATGTGAAGGAGCCGCTGAGTTCACCTGCAAAGATGGAAACACCTCCACTGACAGGATGTGCCACTCTTCGTTTTGGTTTATAACAGCGGTTGGCAACCTGCGTATTAGGTACATTACCACCACCTGCTCTGGAGTCTGGACCAGAGATTAAATCTGACTCCTACCCATTAATCCTGTCTGTCTAATAAACTCAAAGAAAACTACTGCTTAACCCACTTGGCAGGTTTATTTAAGTCTAATGTTGAGCTCCTGAACCACAGTCTTCCAAAGTTAACCCTCTTTCTTGATCATACTTAATACAGTCTATGATTGCATGCGTAATAGTTTCCTTAGCCAGGAGGAAAAAAATATGTGCACAGATATATATCGTTATTGGCCATTATATCAGCCAAAATGATTTGGAAGATATCGGCATATCGAATATTGGCAAAAGATCCACATATCATGCCTCCGTGTAATACACTGACTCTGCATACGTACCTCATACAACCCCACTTAAAAAAAGAGAAAAAGAACTATCCCTTTAAATTCAGTACTGCTCCCATTTGACTTATTGTGCTGGAATTAACCCAGACTCTGCTGTGACTGAATCTTTCATGTCACATGTTCTGTTTTCATCCATTCAAATGGTTGGTGAAGCAGTAAAGTCTCTTTGGATGAAGGGTTGACTGTGAGGTAACCTGTGTAAACAGTGTTATCAGGCTGACTGCAGGAGGAAGTGTCAGTCATCAGCTGAGCGATCAAACCTTGGCTATCCGTCGTGCTGGTATTTCCCACTACTGGATGCTGGACCCTGTTCCCTTTGTGAAACTCGGATATTAAAGGGGTCATGCACTGATAAGCATGTGTGTTTTATTACACACATGCACCAAATTTCATTGCTTTCTAGTGCAGGACCGAGAACGACAGTATGACAGTTTTGTTTCTTTTCTTTTTCGTTTAAGCATTAAAGAGATTTTGAACTGTACAGAACCCTAACCCTAACTCCTAATTTGATAAAACAAACAAACAAAAAACTTTATATGAAAAAAGTCCTTTTATTTTGATATGTAATTTTAAGTAGTGACATATATTTCAGTGGGACAATTACATTATTTATGTGGAAAATTGAACAATATAATTAAACCCAGCGGTTCCAGTCTGATTTTAAAGCCCTTCACAGCACTGAATCTGCACTTTTAAAAGTTTATAACGATTTTTTATTAGCTACTGACTCTGGCAACTCCACTATTCTTATGCTTTTAGATCTCACAGCTGCATTAGAAACAGTAGACCATATTATCCTCATCTCTCGCCTGGAGCATTGTGTTGATATTAAAGGTATTGGAGTGGTTCAGGTATTACGTGTCTGACATAAGTTTTTCTGTTAGCCTTGGTGTGTCCCTCAGTGTTCTCAGGCCAATTCTATGTTCCCTTTATTCCCCTTAAGGTCCATTCTTGGTAAAATATGAATTATTGTTCTACTGTTATGCAGACGACACTCAAATTTACCTGCTGATTTACCTAATGCAAACTCTTTAAAAAGATTGTTGGGCTGACTCAAGGAAATCAAATCTTGGATGGCCTCAATTTTTTTTTTACTTTCATGAGACTGCAGTCCTGATTTTTGGATCCAGTGATGCCTGTGATGCCCTTCATGTGGACATGTGTTACTTGGAGTTATATGTAAAACCCACTGTAAGAAATACAGGTGCGACAATGGACAGTGATTTCAGTGAGTGAAACTGAGGCTTTTATCTAAGGATACGTCCTTTTTTATCATTTAATGATTTTGGAAGGGTTATACAGGGGTGTGCGATATGACGATATTAGATTGTGAAGGATTAAAACGTGTTGACGATCTGACAAAGCAGAAAGATCGTAGAATTGTCTATAATGGAAAATTCTATATGTTGCAGTTCTATGCTGACGCACAGACGCATCAGAAGTTTCACGTCCACCTGACCAACCAGTCTCTCTGACGCTTGCAGTTGGTCCAGAATACTGCAGCCTGTTGTCACACAAGTGAGAGCATGTTCCCCCCATACTGGCCTCCCTTCACATACTCTCTGTATGTTTTAGGATGGATTTTAAGATTTTATTGTTTGTCTAAAAGCCTATAGCAAATCTACAACCTATCTCTCTGACCTTTTACAAACACACATCCCATCATGTCAGCTGCTTTCGGTTGTACCAAGGTCAAGGTTGCAGTCGTACCTCCCAAACTTGCCTTTGCATGTTAGGCTGGCCCCTATACTGCCTGTTTTAAAATCAAGTCTTAAAACACATCTTTATTCTTTGGCTTTCAACTCTGTATGAGAGTTGCTTATCTTTGTCTTTTTTTCTGTTCATTTGGTATTTGTGTTTTTCTTTACTTGTGTTTCCTTACTCTTTCTGAAAAAATATATTGAATCGTGATGCCAAAGCAGTGAGTCAAATGAGGCTGAAATTAATTTAGCCTGTCGTAACACCCCTATGCACCCCTAGGCCACTTGTTACTTTCCCTTTGAACTCTTGAGTCAGCTGGCCAGGTCAGCTTCAGATGTCCACTTTATAGCTTGCTAGCTTTGTCCACATGTTAAGGTCATACGTGACACACACAGCTGCAGGGCTTTTTAGCCTCAGTCAGGGGCCATCAGCTTCAAAAGAAGCAGTGGCCAGAGGTTGACCTTTTATTCCTCACAAACACAATTACACCTCCAAGCTGGAAGCTGCGTTGGTCTGAGTCCCCTCATACAGGAATGGGAATTAGCACCAGACACCAGATAAATATTGGTGAATTTGTGAAGTGGCTGGTTAATTTTCTCAACCTACCAGCCATGGTGGCCGTTCATTTAATGGAGTTGTTCTCAAATGACCCATGGACGGCAGCAGTGTGTCTTCGCTGTGTCTGGTCTGCCATACATTTCATCAGAAGTAGAAGAAGAAGAAAGATGGATAGTGCTTGTAATCTAATCTGACGGAATATTTTAACAACAACGTGGCGTTACATTGTGGGTGTTAAGAAATCAGCTGGTGTCAGTAGTACGCCGATGCAAGAGGCGACAACCCAGGGACCAAAACTTACAAGCTGACAGTGGGGAGTTACGTGACTGGCTAGTTTTTGATGAGAGTAGTCAATCAATGTTTCGCTTCTACTTTTCGGCATCGCGCTTTGGCCAGCAGCAAAACAAACAGCTGTAATGTGTGAACAAAATTTTTAATTGGTGGTTAGCAAGGACCATGAAGCCTTAAAATGCCACAAAAGAGGTGATTGACACAATGTGTGTGTGGTAGGTTGTTAAAAATAAAAATTACTTCAAATATCTCATTGTGATTATTTTGACTGATATTCAAATTGCAATATGGTTTGTGATATTAGAGGGAATGATAAGGTTTACATTGTTATTCTCACTTTCATTGAGAAACATATTAAAATGATGATGGTTTATTTTTGTGAGGATCTGCACCAAACAAATTAGTTGGTATTTTCTTCCAAAGCAAGAAAAATGATGGCTGGGGGAAGTTAATTTCCAAAACTGCTTTATAGCTTGTAAACTAAAGGCCACCATAGCCGCAGATGAACCGTGGCAGCTTTGCAGTGCCACCAAATTAAGCAAAGGTCAATGAGGTCACACCTGGCAGGCAGCCTGGCTTCATGACATCAGTTGTGTAGTATGTGGTGTATCAGTGTGTGTCTGAGGCTGAAATGGAGAGAGGCAGGGAAGCTGCTGAGGATTAATGTTATTGAATTCTGGTGGGAGAGATTAATGGAACAGTGGTTTCATTAGGATCAAGAGCATAAAACTGTATTACTGTATCCTCCACTTGAGAAAGCGGGAGTGGACTACAGTGATAGTATAGAGCTTCTTACAGTCCTCCCTCATATCTGTCCTATAGCTTATTCATGAATCATACAGCCTAGCCTAAACAAAAGACAGTTTCCATTTTCTCACTTCTTGCTCGAGGAGGTTGAGGTGGAGGTTGGAATTGTGAAAGATGAGACAAAGCAATGAAACTCCCTTCAGGACAGCGGCAACACAGACCCTAATTATTTTTTTTTTTAGAGCTCATCTGAGAAAGAGCTACATGACAGACATGAAGACTGATGGAAAGGCAAAGAAACACAAGAGGAGTGAAAGGACGCAGAGAGAGAGAGAGAGAGAGAGAAATGGGCAGAGAAATGAGCAATAAACTCTGTGTTCCTCCTACATTGTGTGCAGTTAAACGTGGCAGATCTCCAGCCTGCTTTTATCCTGATGTCATCTAACATATCTCTGACCTCAGCTAGCATCCTGCCTAGCAGCGTAACACCAAATGGTATGGCAGCCAGATGACTGATTTGTAAAACTATCCAATGATGTAGTGCTTTTTTTGTGTGTGTCTGTGGAACCATTCTCACCATACATGGTCACAGTAATTTGTTGTTGGGGAGGGGGGGACAAAAAACATTGTGTGTGTGTGTGTAGATTGTATCAGACCATCTGAGATCAGAAAATATTATTCAATTTTTCATCTTGAGGGAAATCCAATTTAGAAGGCCAGCAGAGCACCTCATGTGCAAACACGACTTGTACTTCTTCCACACATTGTGGGGACCCGATTAAACAAATATGCAGTTTCTGTGCACTCAGGCGTCTCAAGTGTCCTTAGATGAGCACAAACAGCACAGCGCCGTCTACGTTCTGTGATGTAAACATGAGTGTTATCAGTGGCAGTTACGTATTTAGTGTCTGCTGTCTGGTTTGTTCATGCACTTGTCTTTTTTTTCCCCTTCTTTTTCTTTTTTGCTGTGTTTGCCGTCTGAGCTGATAGTGGCGGCCTGGCCATGACTTCTGTGTATTGTTTCCTGTTGGAGACCTATATACACACAGATATACAGTCAGGCAGCAATTCAGGATTTTTTTCTTTATCAATGGCAGAAAATGTGGATAGCCTTTTCCCAAAAAGATGCAACTTAAAATGTCTAAAATGTTTTGTCCCAACTAAAAGTCCACAACCCAAAGATATTCAGTTTACTGTCATGGAAGCCAAACATATTTAAGAAGCTGTAACAAGTGAATCTAAACATATTTTCCGTTTAAAAAAAATTAAAAAATATTACTTTAATGGTAAAATACTCGTCGTTTTCGCTCACTTACTCTACTCTCCTTAATCTACTGTATCTTTGTTGTCTCACGCCAGTTTGTCTGTATATCTTCCTTCATCCTTTTCAAAACTCAATTTATTGCGCACACACTTATTTCCCCTCTGTCTCGACCCCCCCCCACCTTCTGGCACACCACTCCTTCTTCCTGCCTCCTGTCCTCCCTGCTCTCTCAGTCCAGTCCCATTCAACTCAAATTTCCTGTTGTACTAGATGAAAGGCGCAGCAGTTTTTCTGTACTCGCAGCACAGCGACTGTATCTCTGCACCACCGACCATTGGTCCTTTTAAGGAAATTTATCCAAAGGAGCTGCTGCTGCTACATCAGAGAACATGTTTAGCTGATGATTTATTGCGGTACCTCCTCCTTTATCTCAGCCCCTGAGTTTCACTTGGCCCGCACGTTGCACACTCTCATGACCTGAGTCAGCATCTGTGTTTATAGACTGCTTGGGAGTAGCGCTAGTCATCTTGGCCCAAATGTACTATTGTGTAGTTACTGCACAATAGAGAACTCTGGGAAATGTAGCTCCCTTTTTTTATAATACAATCACACCACACCTTGTTAAACAACCCAGACAGATGAAATGATCAAGTCTGTCAGTGAAGCTGCTAGACCGTGTCCTGAATCAGAGAGCTCATGTTTACATTACTAATCCTTCGAGCACAATGGATCTGTGTTAACCGTGTCACTCATTAGACCTGGACAGTGTGCTGGAGAGGAGATAATGCTGGCTGAGTGGCAACAACTCAGGTTTTAGCGACGTAAGCCGCATGCTATTTAGGCTATGTCAGTATATCATGAGAATCTGGGTGGATTAGGAATTAGGATTATGCTATTGTAAATCATATGTCCTCCTAGTGTAGGTGTATGCACTTATTTCTCTGTTATGATATTAACTGAATGCATGTGTCTGTACATTGATGTGTGCATTATACCTGCATGTGTCTGCATGAAGCTGATTGCATTTGCATGTGGAAGCACTGCATGTTTGCGTATAGGCACTTTTTATAAAACATTGACAGTGTGATGTCTGTTGCCCCGAGGCCTCGCAGCGAAGCGAGTGCTGATTCAACAGCAGCATGACTTTAAACTCACTTAGCTGGTTTCACTCTCTGCCATGAGCGGTGATACGAGGACTCCAGGACAAACACACAGCTGGGTTCGCCAGTTCACAAAAACAAACACACAACCCACATTGATATCTGTGAGTGAATGGACAGCTGCTTTGTGGGGGTTTTGGAAAAACCAGCGCACACCACTGAAACAGTGTATTCACAGAAAAACAGACACCCATACTGTATGTATGTGTGCTTATAGAAAAAAGGAAATGGTTTGTGAGTCACTGGTGTACATCAGGATCAGTGCAGGATGTGTTTTTGAAGGGAATTCAAGCGTGAAACAAAGGATTAGGGATTCTTATATGTGTATGTGAGAGAGAGAGAGAGAGAGAGACAGAGAAAGAGAGGGGGCGAGAGAGAATGGATCTCTGTGTGTTAATGCAGTCTGTCATTAAGAGTTGGGTTTTGTGCAGATGTGGCCCGGGGGTGAAAGAGGGATTGTCCTCTTTTAGTTGAAAAAGTTGAATAAAGCTACAAATCTGTTAGATGCAAAAGTGAGTTACCTTCCTTTTGTTAGTTTAGTAAAAACATTAAAAAAAGAGAGAGATATAGGGCACAACTTTGTTAGGTGTAGCTATTCTAATAACCAGAATAAGTGTTAGACTGCAGTATTTCCCACTGGCTGAGAATTTACTTGTGGTGGTGGGGGAGGCAACATGTGACCAATGTGCATGCGGAGACTCATGCAGTTTAGAGGGAGGATATTTTCTACAATTTACAGACCCCCCTTAAACACCTCACATGCACTTCTGGTAGCTGGCGGTGGCACACAGAGAAGCCTGTAGTCGACACTCAGTTACTGCAGCACGCAGCTCAGACAGATTTTATCTACCTGGGTGGATCGATTAGTTGATTGTTGGGGGTCTAATGAGTTGTCAGACTCATATTTCAAGCTCAAAATTACGAACATTCCCCCGTTCCAGCTTCTAAATTGTAATGATTTGCTTTTTTTGTCTTATGTACCAATAATGAATATATTTGGGGTTTGGACAAAACAAGCAATTTGATGACATCACCTGGAGTGAATTTAGGATGGAGTTGTGATAGACATTTTCATCCATTTTATGACATTTTATACACCAAACAACTTATTGATCAGTGATGAAAATAATTATTTGTAGCCCAAGTTTACACTAAAGCATAGTATTTGTGTAAAGTCATGTTTATTGTCTAGTTATTTTATGTTTCTCTTTGAATGAATGAGGTCTGTGAGTCTTTACCTGAATCTTTATAATTACTGTTGTTTGTGTGTCTGTACGCTGTGTGTGGTCCTGAACCGTGAACCGACAGTTTTCTTTGTAGTTCTCACCCCACGTTCTGCGTCTCTGTGTCCCAGTTACATGAAGGTGTTGCCCAGTGGATAACATGCGGAGAGACATGCAAGTTTACCTACAAGTGTATCAACTGGCTTGTTTACACTTCCCACAATGAGCTATACGTTGTGACGGCTGTGTGCGTGTGCGTGTGCGTGTGCGTGTGTGTGTGTGTGTGTGTGTGTGTGTGTGTGTGTGTGTGTGTGTGTGTGTGTGTGTGTGTGTGTGTGTGTGTGTGTGTGTGTGTGTGTGTGTGTGTGTGTGTGTGTGTGTGGCAGGTGGAGTGGCAGCTGAGAAATTGGAGGATTTCCTCTTTTTAGCAACGGCTGATTAGCCCCCACTCAATGCACCACCCATTCACAGACATGACAGATTTGAAACCAGGGATCAGTGATTTAACTTGTATGCTCTGTTTTTACGTTCTACAGTTAATAATTATGGTAAAATTTAAGTTCAGAAAACATATATTTAAATTTGCTGAAGTAGTTGAGTAGAAGTGTAAATAATGATGCAAGATATGCAGGAAATCAGCAAGACTATCATTCTAGACATTCAAGACTATCATTTTAGTGTTATTTGTAATTCCCTCATTTAATGACTTAATGTGAGCTGACTTCAAATCTCGAGCAGGCCTTTGTCTAATGATTGTTTGCACTTTGAATTAATCTATAGTTTTTTTTGGGAGGGGGGGGGTTTCTTCATCATCTTGCAAGAGCCTAAATAAATTTTTTTTTTAAATTTTGCCTGACAAACAATCTAAAAATCTTATATATACTCAATTTAAATTGAAATAAAATGTTGTAAAATCCTCACATTTGAGAAGCTGTAGCCACAAAATATAAACTAAAGGATTTACACTATTTTTTCAAGCTAGTCAGAAAATAAAAGGACAGACAACAACTTAAAAAAAGTCTATAACTTGGCTGTCTCTCAGCATTTAAACAGAGATGAAAAGCAATGAAAGAGAGAAGGAAAAACGGCTAATAGTGGGTTAAAATAAGGGAGAGGAAGGGAGGGAGGGAGGCAAGGCAATAGAAGTGTTTGTTTTCCACGTCAGTCCTGTCGGAGGGGATTACCCCCGTGGGAAAAAGACTCCTGTATCATCAAAGAGCAGACAGATACTGTACCACTGTCTGCTTTTTATATCTCTTCCTTTTTCTTTTTAAAAAAAATCTCATTTTCATTGTCGTCTAGCGTTAGCAGTCCAGTTGCTCATTATAGACTCGATTCACTCACAGATCAATTTCGCCTCCTGGCATGCTATTGTTTTTACACAAAGCTTTATGTGTGCTGTTTTCCAGGTCACAAACACACACGCACACATGTTCTCTCTTTTTCTTCTCTTCTCATGTTGATCTGGAGTCAATCAGGGTCACCTGACCTCCCATGGCCCCCCTCTGATTAGTAGCCCATATTATCTCACTCCATTAAACATTCCATGAACGGTTGAAATGGCAAGAAGTCAAGGGCCCAGCTGTCTCCTCTGTAGTCTAATCTACAGATCGTCATCATGCTCGTGCTGTGCCTCAGGTCAAAAAGCAGGCGCATACACTGACCTAAACACCACCTCCCACTCCGTGTTTGTTCTGGAAAGCAACATACACGCACGTCATGTGCAATACTACACTTTACAGAACCATTGAATTGGACACAATGGGGATAAGTGTTCTTAGAGTGACTTCAGCACTGAGCTAATGCTTTCTTGTTTGTTTTCCTTTCTTAAACTATTTACTTTGAGGGAGGACACGACCCGGCTGGATGTGTGTCACAACATCAGGTTTCGGTGTGGAGACGGGTGCATGGGTGGACAGGAGGTGGTAATTACCCCTTCAGGCAGCTAAGACACGTGTCATTTAAATGTTACTTAGACTGAGCTTTGTTTGGTGACATAAAATAAACTTTATCAAGTGTTGAGGGTAGTGTAGATTTAAGAAAGAGACTTAATATCCTGTTTGATTAAAAGAAAACAAAAAAACTGGGACCACACAACATTTTTGAGTTGCAGCATGTTGAGTTTTCCTTTGTTTGGAATCCATTAAATCGGACTAAAACTAACCTATTGTTTAAAGCCCCTGGACTCCAGTTTGAGGACGCAGACAGAAAAATAGAGAGAATTGACAGAGAAACACCATCTGGCCTGAAAGTTCATCAAGTTAAAAATGTATTGCTTCTCCGTCTTTGTCCCCCAATATTCGTATTGCTTCTCAGAGATGTGACAGATACTTGAACTCACATTGACAATCTGACAGCAACACAACGCTGTAGGTTTCCTTTCACTGGCTCACGGCTCCTTCTTTTTCTATCATTTCTTTTTTTATTTCTACCCTCAAAGAATTTACCATGCAGACAAACACACTCCTGTCGTGCTCCGCCAGCATCGTGAAACAAGGGTCTGATTGGATGATGCCGGGCTGTCGTTACTCTGCTCTCTTCTAAATCAATCCTTCCGACAGCTGCTCGGGCACCCGCCTCCCTTCTCCTATCCCTCGCTGTCCTCTTCCCTCTGTTTCTTTCCTCTCTAACCTGTCTGTCCGGTGGAACTAGTTTCTCTGGCAGCATGTGGACCTTGCCCTCTTTCACTCTGTCCTGTTTTCTTACATTCAAAAAAAATAAAAAAGAAGTTGAGTCATAAAAATAAAATGCAAATTTGAACAGGACGCATCAGTGCAAAAAAAGTTGGAAAAAAGTTATGAATCAAACATCTAAGGTGCGCTCTGAGTAGCTGAGTGGGAACTATATATCTCTTTTTATAATTGAAACTTGCCCCAAACATTCCCTGTTTTTTAAAGTGGGTCATTGCAGCAGTAAAAAAAAACAAGATGTACTGTAGAAGAATAAAACAAAATACTGTAGTAAACCAGAGTGAACGGGGCAATAGAGCACAAATAAGATAATACAAATAAAGCTTTATTTTGTGGCCGAGTTCTCACTATGCTGATGCATCCATTGCATATGTATGGAGAGTAAATTGTGAAATCAAAGAAATTTTTTTGAAACAATTGATTCCAGACACTGAGTGTTTTCCATTGAAAACATCCTCAGCTTGATTTAGGAAGGAAATTTGAAAAAATTATAACTGCTGGTGCGCATATGTGTCAGACTGTTGAGTGAGGTTCATGGCGTATTAACACTGGGATCTACTGGTAACCTCATTTACCCTCAATGAAGAAAGAAGTGGGTTTCGCCTCTTAACTGAGCCTCATAGCGTGCTGTGATCTCTACTGTGTAGTAATAACACATCGAAAGATTTGGGGCCGTATACTTAGCTTTTAATCTTTTTGATGGAGCGTTGTGATAAATTTTCCCTCTCCTCTTGGCTATCGGCCACGCAGGGTAGATTAAGTGGAGGATGGATGGGATATTTCAAGCCAAAGAGAGCTCCACGTTTGCAGAGGCCATTGTGTAGGCGTGAATCAATATAGATTGGTAAATAGAGTTGGCTGACATGACATATGTTGTAGCTGAGAGCCTGCCATTGTTGATTTATATTCAGTTCCCTGATGGGTCATGAAATTGATCAATTCATCAGCCAGGATCAGGTGTCTAATCAGATGAGATTTAATGTTTTGCATGTGAATGTCCGCATGTGTGCCTGCGTTAAATGTCTGTATATTAAGTATCAGATATCACCTCCATCTGTGCATCTGTCGGCGTCTCGCTCTCTCTGTTTGAAGTGCAGCCTTAAACACTGCCTCTCTGTGTGTGTGTGTGTGTGTGTGTGTGTGTGTGTGTGTGTGTGTGTGTGTGTGTGTGTGTGTGTGTGTGTGTGTGTGTGTGTGTGTGTGTGTGTGTGTGTGTGTGTGTGTGTGTGTGTGTGTGTGTGTGTGTGTGTGTGTGTGTGTGTTTCCAAGTGTAAAGGTCTCCACCAGGAGCTCCTTCCTGGTAACTCACAAACACAGCGTGTGTTGTCCCTCCCACCCGGTATCCACACGCATTCCTCTCTTTAACAGGAAGGAGAAAGGAAACAAAGAGCCCACTTCCTGTACGTACCGCCAGCATTTTACACAATGGAGCAGGAAGTGACTGGCAACTGTAAGGGAGGCCAGGGAGTGTGAATGAAAGATAAAATGATCTCTCCGTCCTATAAACTGCACTTTCTTTCCATGCTCCCCCTCTCGTCTCTGTCATTTTCCATCACCCACTCTGTCAGCACTCAACATGTGTTTGTTTATTTTCTCAGGTGATAAAGCACGTCCTATTTCACTTACAGATTTCTCTTGTTTCTGAAGAATTGAAGTCTGGACCCCGTACCTTTTTTTTTTTTTAGGTCAATATTTGGAGTTAAATGTAATGAAGCAGAGCGGAGTACATTTACAGCACAGAAAAGAAGATGCACTGTTTGTTTTCTCTGGTTTCTCTTAATTTGGTCTCATTCTGTCAGTGAAAGTTTTGAACAATCAGTCTTTTTCAGCTCATTTACTCTCCGTGTTAGCCAACCCAGGAGAGTGCTGCTGCTGTCACCATGGTGACCTTTTGCCTGGGACAGACAATGTTGGACAGCTGGGTACTAGTGGCGCAGGTGCTGGAAGCCCTGCTTTAAATCACCGCTGCTGGCCCGGCTGAATCAGACCAAGAGATTCACACGCTACCAAAAACAGCAAAGAGAAAGCGGTCTTAATGTTGATAGTTAAGCACTTGAATGGCAGTAAAGACATCAAAGATGAAGTGTTCAGTGCTTGAAGCTCTGGCCGTGTTTCATGTCTTTTAATAGTCAATAGAAGTAAACAAAATTATTAAAAGTCCACTTTAGCTCCTTTCTAGCCCATTATGATTCATTGTCTCTTCCCTCCAACCCCATCCACTCTTTACGATTGCAGGCCTCAACCCTCCCTTGGTGTTACTCTAGGGAGGCAGATCTTTGCTCGCCTCATAACTTCAAAGTACCTGCCCTCCCCCCCTCCTCCTCTTTTTCCTGTCTACCTACTCAATCCTTCTCTTCCTTTATTTGTATTTTCTCTCTTCTCTCCACTGTCCAATCAATATATTTTTCTCTCTCTCTCGCTATCTTATCACTCAGTACCTCTTCCCTTTCCTGCTCCCGCCCTCCTAATTTTTTCTCACTCTCCGTCTTTCATCGAGTGAATCCCACCAGTCCGGACACTTCAAAGGCATGTCCCCTCCCCGCCCCTGCCACCCCCCTGCACCCTGCAGCAGTTAGTCACCCAGGCGGGCCAGCAGGCGGGGTTCATGCCAAGGCCAGGTACCCTCGGGGGAGGATCCAGAGCACCGCAGCAATACTTTGTACCTTATCTGGGAAAGAGAGTGTGGAAAAAGTAAAAGCCTTGGCTATATTAGGAATTATGTCATACTTTGAGGAATGTATGGACAAATAGTGAAATGTGCCGTATACTAGGTCTTGTTAGGCTGAGAGACAGAGAGGACGAAGAAAATAAGCTCTGCTTGAGATGGGCTATAATCTAAAATGACTAACCTCTCTTATTTTGTCTGTTTCGTCGTCTCCGTCCGTACAACTATTTTTAGAGAAGCTTCCCGTTTTCCAGGAAACACCATAAAACCAGTTGTCAAAGGACAAAATATATACAGGACAGGCAGCACTGAGAGGCACTGTATGGCTTCTGTTTAAGCTGCAGCTCATCATTGTACTGTACCACATAATATCTCCCTTCAGACGGCATTGTATAGCAGGTTTAACCACCAGCCTTTACAATGACATGCTTTCATCATCAAATTTCCTGTTCTGTGTCTTCCTCCGCTCTGTCATGCTTCACATGAGTACAAGTACTCATAAAATAGAAGAAAGGCACAGTTTTAAAGCTAAAATAGCCCACATTTCACAAATGTGCTCGTTTGAATTCAATTCCTCTAAAGTGAAACTAAAAATAGAGCAGCCTCTGAACTAGTTTAACTGTTGTACTCTTCTTTCAAGATAGTTGCATACTGTTTCACTGAGGTTGGTACCTTTTTTGTCTAGTTGCCCGTTGCGGTTTGTGCTGTGGGTAAATCAGCAGCGATAGACTCCCAACTCCTATCAGGTGAGGTCAGGGCCACATGCTGCTCTGCTTCTTTAAAGACAAAACAGTGAGCAGAGATACCACTACATGAGAAACACACATAGCAAACATACAAAAATATGCAAAGCCACTCTCACACATGCACAGTAAAAGAGGTCAAAATGTCCATACGCTCTTGTCCCTGTTCAGTCAGTGGTCACCTTCAGCCAGAGGGTGGAAGGTGTGTTGTACAGATTTGTTCAGCCTGAAGGGAGCTGTGCAGTAGCATTAGCATTGTAAACGCCTTTGAGGAGAGGTCATATTCCTCGCTGGTATCCCTATCACACAGGTACAGTAAAAGAGCAGACATCTGTCACTCAGCTTACATCCTCTCCCACCCCTGCCTGTCTGCACTCTCAGCACTCAAAAAGTGACGTGGCTCATTTAAGATCAGTAGCCGCTCCTGTGCTCCAAAACTGTAACATATTAAAGCTGTATTCAATGCTGGGCTCGGGTATGGGTTAGTCTTCATGTGCAGTAGAAGTCTAAATACACAGGAGCACAATTGGGATTATAATCATGGAGTATTGGCATATTTCCAATACTGAAACATGTTCATTATCCCTGTTTTATCAGTTGGTTAGCAGGATATTAAAACACAGCAAAGCTAATAAACTAGCAAACAGATGTATTAAACATTTGACAAACAATCAGATTATCATTCAAGAAACAAATGATTAGTTTGCAGTGTTGGTACAGAAGCAGGGATTTTTCTTAACATTGTATTTTTTTTTTTAACATTTTCAGTATTTCTCTAAAGGACTTCTACACTCACTTGAATTAAAACATAATATGTTTCCCTGGAGTGTTGTATTTTTGATCTAGATCCATTAGAGCATGTTTTATTATTGCATTGACAAATGTAGAGGATTACAGTGTAGAAAGAGCTCTATCGTCTTTTTAATGCCAGCTGTAGATCACACATAGATTCATAGATTATATCTTTTAATGTAATAGAGATTATCACTTCAGCACTCAGAGCCCAGCTATAAACACGCTCAATCCATATGGAAAGATGATGGCTACTACTTGGCTGCACAGGTCAAGAGCCTTGCTTTTTTCCCCTTTGCGCTTTGCTTGTGCTGCGGAGGTAAAGTGATTGTTTTTTTATGTGTTGGCCTTTGTTAAGAGATCTGAGCACAGAGCTGAGTCTCATTAAGAGCAAACTCATTAGGAAGTGCACAAACAAAACCGCTGTGATGGATGAGCTTAGGCACGCTGCTACCTTTCACGCACGCACACACACACACACACACACACACACACACACACACACACACACACACACACACACACACACACACACACACACACACATGTATACATTCTGAGGCCAGGGTTTACCTACACGTGGATATAGCTCAACCTGTCAACCCTTATATGAGGTGTCAGCTTCTGTCTGCAAGCTACCGGTCCTCAAATAAAGTATGTCACCCACACTCATTACAGAGCCCAGAGTCGCCTCAGGCCATAGTGGAACGATGCTTTTAATAGTCAAAAATTATGGCACAATGACAGTTTTTATGGTTTTACTCCAGTAATTGAAAAAGGATTCTTACTATACTTTTTATGCAAGTGACTGGACAGACTTGAAATTAAAACTAATTAACTTATTAGCCTTGGATGACAAAATATAGACACAGATAAATTTACGCACCTTTAGAAACTTTTTAGATGGATCTGTATATAATCTTGTGCGTTGTGTTGAAAGGACATTCGACTAACATTGGAAGAGGGGGAGAAGAAGGGAGCAGACAAGATGAGATGAAGCACCAGAGAATACAGGATGGTGTGGGAGCCTTCAGGCTACACATTGCTCTAGCACCCTCTGTTGGACAGATTAGACAAAAGCCCATCATGTAACACGATAAGCCTGTTTGACAGGAACACTTTTGCCATTGTTAGCCAGTTGTGTTCAGTATCAGCAAAATGAATGTGCCATGTTGATGTCGGTCTGATTCTGCCTCAGGGCCAGAGGATGCCTCTTTTATCAATATGTATGGCATAAATGTGTTTGAAAGTGCATGTTTAAAATGTGTGTGTGTGTGTGTGTGTCTGTGTGTGTGTGTATATGTGTGTGTCTGTGTGCGTGTGGTAGCAGTTGCGGTTGCCGTGGTACTGGCTAATGGACTCATTAGAATGGGAGCTCTGCACATGTGCTCCAGCTGGACTGTCTCCTCATACTGCCTCTGCTCTCGTTAATGTACTGCTCACTGTGTGTGTGAATTAGCAGGCATATGTGTGGGATACGTATATACTTTGCATGTGTGTCTGTGTTTGAGCTTAGGTGTTTATGCTGTTTTAGTGGGTTATGGTAGCAGGATCACCATTCTAGTGTGTTTGTGTATGTGTGTCTGTCTGTCTGTCTGTCGGTGTGTGTGTATGTCTGTGTGTCTGTGTGTGTGTGTTGTGAGGGGGTGGATTTGAGATGAGGCTGACTTTAATAAGCTCTCTCTTTCTCACCAACAGACACGCTCTTTCCTTCCTTTCTAAGTGAAAAAGTTAGCCCGCCACATCAGAACCAGGATGAATGCAAAGCAGTGAAATGTAAATTATCACACATCACCTGTTGCTACCCAACTAAACTCTGCCGACTGTTGATAAATTGTATTTACAGTAGCTCATCTTTCCTCACCTCTCGTCCAGTAATAAATATCTCGTCTGAGGGCAACCAGATGTTCCAGCCAGCCCAGGCCTTGTTAACACGGGCCGGGTCAGTGTTGAGCTGTGTTAAAATTTAAAAGGCTTAAGTCCAGCCTTGAGAGTGCTATCACTGCTCTACTTAATTGCTTGGGTGCACCCAGAGGAGTACAGTTCAGCCGGTTGTGTGGCTGAGAAAAAGTGAAAGTGCTGCGCTGCTGAATTATAGATTAGTGATCACATCCACACACAAGCTAGAAGAGTGTGCAAGTATGTTCACATCCTCACATTCACACACTCACGTCTTCCCATGGGAGCATCTGCAGTGACAAAAGATTATAAGGGTTGTGTAGTTTGGCTCTAAAAGACAGCTTCTGCTATTTCAATTTAACATTTCTTATCAAGGTTATTATTTCTTTATCCTGAATCTACACCAGCATGTGATCTGTGCAGCCTTTAAAAGCAAGAAAAGAACAACACTTATTTCATATCATGATATAGGATATTCAAAATCTTAGACAATATCTATAAAATATCACAAGATCTATAATATCAATTTATTGCCCAGGCCTACTTTCCATATAATAGACTCGGGTTCTTTCACTTTTGTCTCAGTTTGTTGCTGCTTCTTGTTACACAGAAGCTGTATTGTCTTTTCTGATCGTCACCTTTGCTTCAGCCTGAAACATTTAAAATAGCTAAAAGTCTGAATGCCTGGATATAAAACAAACACACACTGATGCCTGCAGAGCTAGAAGGAGTAGTGTTAGTGTCACGGTTGTGTTTGTGACATCCCGCCTGTATATTTTGTGATGTTAAAACAGTGGGGTTGTGATGTAAAGAGGAAGGAAAATGGAAATAGAGGAACAGATGGTGGTGGAGGAGAGGTGAGGCATCCTTTCCAGCACCTGGGGAGATCAGCCTGTCGTACTGTTTGTACTGTTTGAGTCTGTTGGAAAAGACATAACCACTCACTATTCACAGCGAGTGAATATGAGTCATCTCCAATATTGCCGAAACGATTAGTCGAGAAATTGTCCTTCTCAAATGACATGTAGTCAACAGATAGTTACAATAAAAACACAAGGCTGCCTTTCCAGTAAAGATTTGCCAATGTTGACATGATGACAATTACTAGCAGAGACTCCAGGAAGTTACTGGTAACAACCAAGAAATAGTCTGGCCCGTTACCCCTGTAAACAGTGCTCTGTTGTTTTTACACTTCAGATTTTGTACGGATTAAACAAACAAGCCACATCATGTTGATTGTAATCATATAATCGGGAGCTTAACAGGTACTGGTAGGTGGATTTTGTTACCTTTGGACAAACCCAAACCCCTTTACCCTGTAAGTCAAACATCAAGCAAAAATGTTGACTTCTCAAATGTGAGGATTTGCTGCTTTTCCCTGTTTCATGGCGTTGCTCGGACAAAACAAGCTATTTTAAGAAGTTACCTTGAGTTGTTGGAAATTGTTGGATAGATTTTTCAGAATTTTAAGATGTTTTGTAGAGTAAGGGGTACATTGATGAAAAGCAAACTAAAAAAAACAATCAATAATCCATAGTAAAAAAAAATTGCAGCCTAAAAACTGGTCATTGTTGTAATATGTAAGCAATGAGCACATACTTTATCCTCTATCTCGGGTGTAGTTTCGGCATATTTGTTCTACAGTGTGTTTTAACCTGCACCAATGCTGTGGTGATCCCGTCTCCCCTGATTAGCCCCGCTCTGCTCTCTTATATCTGAAAACATACAATTTCACATCAGCAGTGAAGATAAGAAGTAATGTCCCTACAGTATGTTTCTCTGTGGAAAAAGGTTAAACACAGGCACGCACTCCCTTTCATGTCATCCCTCACTGATGCTGGGCTCTCCTCCAAAGACTTGGTCATGAATCACAGGCGAGGAACAAAAGACTTTACGCTATGGCTTGTTAGAGTAGTGCTACTTAGCTCTGCCCTCCGACATATAGATACAGATACACAAACACACTCACAAACGCACAGTTGGGGGCGATAGCCTGGATTTCTAATACCACAGAGATCTATACCACAGTATCTGTGTGCACCCTTTAATTGGACTGACACGGTGCCCATGTGTAGATGTTTAGCTGTTTTGTGTGTTGATGCAAAAACAACCGGCTTTCTCCCACCCCGCTATCCCTCACTATAACGAAGGTGTTTATGTGTGTGTGTACGCAAAGAGCTTAATGGGTAAGCCTGTGTCAGACCGGTGAAAACATGGTCATTCATATGGTAATGACCGGGCAAAGAAGAAGACAATAAATCTCTCCACATCCTCTGAGACTGTTCAGAGAAGTGATCAGAGCCCACAGAGCTGGGAGCTTCAGATGGGACACAATCCCACTCGTATCCCAAACACCAGGGACTCAGCGTGTCTCTTCATGAAGGTACAGTAGATGCTGCAAGTGCTGTGAGCCACCCCTGCCAAGTAGGTGGAAGCAGTCGATAGCATAGGTTCTGTATTGTGGCTGTAGGCTTTTTGTAACTGCTGTCACCATTCCTATTTAGTTTAATATTTATCAAACAAGTTTAATTTTCACCCTTATTACTATCAGACCCACATTCTTTAAAACACATTAGTTTCAGGTTATTTAACAGGTCCCCTGAGGACCGCAAAGCAGTGGGACTACATCCAGTATTGTGTGGCTGAGCATGTTGTGAATAGCATCTGGACAATGGCAGCAGATTTCCCTTCAGGTTAGGCCTTTCTGTATATTAGAGTCTGTTTGAATGGAGACAAATTAGATTGTTAAGTTTGGGAATAGAGCTGTGATGCACTGAATGGAGGCCATTACTGAAACTTAAAAAAAAAAAAAAAAATGTTTCTTTTGCATTTGCATTTGCTTGACTTGATTTCTTCCTTTATACTGCTTACAACGAGGAACATAACAACTTGGTATATGGTCTAGTTTCAGTCTCCTAATCATGTCATTTAACAGCAGGGGCCGACCGCTGTCATTTTCTGTGAGAACTAGACTGAACACACAGGCACAAAAAGCATTTTTTTCAATGAGGACAAGTTGGATGGAGCTCCAGTTTGGTTGGTTATTTATTGGCAGCTAGTAAAGTACTGTTCTTCCTTTTTTGTGCAACGCTGTTTACTTTGTAACTAAGCCACCAAGTCAAACGTGTTGGCCAATTGACAGTAACGCACACGTTTTTTCTGTGGCTCAAGAATCTGCCACTACAGACGAAGCTGATTTATAGACATGACATCAAAGAAATCAACCGGCAGGCCAACGTTAGGAAGCACGTAAGCTTGGCACGCCTGAGCTTAACATGTAAATACAGTTAGTTAGTTCATCACAGTATAGCTGCAGTAGAGACAGAGTGGTGTTTGTTGGTTGCGGACAGATTCTCACATTTCACGGCAGAGTCTTTTACTCCGAGGCTCCCACACCGGTCACGCCTGTCACACAGATGTCTCGCTCAACAAATCACACACATAGAGACACACACAGGGAACATGAAAGCATTCACATATAATGAGAGAGTCTAGTGTGAAATAATAATTCTCTACTCCTTCGCAGTTCTTGCATTTCTAGACTGCCATTTATCTTTATGTTCATTTTAGAAATAGCCTCGTGGTGTAACTATAATCATATAACTAATGGTGCAAATTTATTATTTTTTTTAAATTTATTTATTTAATTTCATTATTTATTATTAGTTTATTTTGTCCAGTGCACAGCTAATCAACCATCACTCTTCTGGGCGCTGGTTCTTCTTTCCGGTGGGTTTAAATAGTAAAATGGATGTGTGTGTATATAATTATGATGAGGTCAACATTATTACAGATTGGACTTATTGTTTCCTGCACTAGCTCTTCACCATCATCAGAGGTTGGTGTTAGTGAGCCATATATGCAGTTGACAGTTTCTGCTGCCATGTGTGGGTGAGATGCATGTTTACACATCATGACGCTCTGGCCGAGAGCCAGAATAGCAGCACATCGCTCAGTTACTGTGCAGCTCAGTCCAGCCAGTGTATCGTGTGTCTGAATGGAGCTGAGATGAATATGTTTGGACTGCAGCCAGATCCATCGCTCTCACACTCCCGCACACAAACACTCACATGTTTGTATTTAGATATTTGTGAGGACCCTCATTGACACAGTGCAGTCCCTGAGCCGTTATCCTAACCTGCACATGTCCAGGCCCAAACCTTATCCTAAGCTTAATCTAAACCTTTAAAGCCTTTTGACGAAGTGAGGTCTTGCCAAAATGTTCTTATCTTCCAAAAATGTCATCACTCTAAGTCGAGGTCTTGGTATTCACAAAGATAGACAGACACGTGCACACACCAGTTCAATTAGCATCTGACCTCACGCATACTTTCACATTTCACACAACCAGTCATTAAAGTGTGTATTCGTGTGTGCGTGTGTGTGTGTGTGCACCGGCCCGATCCCTAATCTCAGTACTTCAGTATTTGCTCTTGAGTTTGATTTGCATCTGTGTCTTTGTGAAAACTGGTGCAAGCATCATACCCATGTCTGTGTGTGTGTGTGTGTGTGTGTGTGTGTGTGTGTGTGTGTTCTTTTGATGTATGTGCATGCAGTATCAGTGTTTATTTGTGACTGTTAATTATGCCCCCCCCCCCCTGTCTGCTCCCCAAATCAGTGCACAGCTGCAGGGCCCTCTGTGTAAGGCAGCGCTGCATCTAATGTCTTATTATTCACGCTGTCTGTCTGCTCACCAGCCATACAGAGCCTGGGGGATGGAGAGGGATTTTTTGGGCTGTATATGTGTGCGTGTGTGTGTGAGTGTGCATATGTGATGAGGGGGTTATGTATTAGCAAAGTGGTAATGGAGGGTTCGTTCAGTCTCCTAATTCGTTGGCACTACTTAATTAAAAGCGATGCGACAGTGTGATTGAACCGTTGATGGATGGAGACTGAGAGACGCCCCGGTGCTTTAGGCTCAGGGATATCCGTGTGGGTGTCTGTGTGTGTGTTAGCATGTGTCTGTGTGTCTAGTGAAAGGAAGAGGAAGTCATTACCTTTTAATCATATCCTCCTTTACTCCTTCCCTTTTTTTCCTATTCTCTTTGCTCTCCTCTCCCACCCCCTTCTGTCTCTAAATTCTTCCTAAAGCCTCCTCCCGTTGGCCCCGCCCCCCTCCGTTTCTCCAGCTGGCCCTTAGTGTCAAGCTCCTTGTCATCTTCAATCAACCCCTCTTTTCTGCAACACTTACCCTTTTTCCTCCCGTCCCTGACTGTCTCAAACCTTCCATTAGGATATGTGTCACATAAATGATCCTACACTGTGTATTCACATCATTCAGTATGACTCCAGCTGTACAAAGGAATAAATCTGCAATAACATGTTAGTTATAGCCTTGAGGTTACAAGACATCGCTTGGCTGGATTGAACAGTACAGCACAGTACAGTACTGTACTGCTGTGTTCATCTGGGCTACATTCACTATGTGACCTGAAGTAATTTGGCTTGTAATTAAATCACGATGGAAACAAGTCCAGGACAAATGACGTCTACTCTCTGACTAAGCTGCCACGTTTGAGGAAAATGTTTCCGACTGTTTAAATACATACATTAAGTGATTATAAAAAGGAAAAAAAGTTTTTAAAAAAGGGACAATTTGCAAATCACATATTCAGATATAGTAGATATAGACTACAGCCAATAATCCAAATCTCATAAAATATACTATCATATATGACAAAGAAAACCATCAAATCCTTATATTTGCAATTCTTAAATGAACAAAATAGTTGTCGATTAATTTCCTGTCGATTGATCAATCAGTTAATCAATTAATCTTCTTAGCTCGAATTACAAGGTTTACATGTAGCACTTATTACATTTTCAGGGGTGTCATTTGTTGCTCCGGTCACATGCTGTTTAACATGTGAATAGCTTGTGATCTTATACAGGATTAAACCAACATATAAACCATATATAACCAACATGACTGACCCACTGGTTCAAGGTGACACATCGTTCATCTCAGTGTGTAGAAACTAGAGATCTCATGATGAGATAAGCAAGGTTTATCTCATCTAGGTTTGTTTTCAGGCAGGTTTGATCTGGCAGGACACTGTAAAAACTTCCTCTTGACAGTGAAAGAAGACTTGCATATCCTGTAACTTGACCTGCATAAACGTGTCATAACAGGCTACCGAAGGCTCTTCATAGTTCTCCTACAGTGTGTGTGTTTGTGTGTGAGATTGGTACGTGGGAAGGTGGGGGGCAGGGGTCTGCTTTGACACCCTAATCCTAGAGCCTAGCTTGGCTTTGTGTGGAGACCTTAGCTGGGAGGAGAGAGAGAGAGGGAGGGATAGAGGGATGGAAAGAGAGAGAGAGAGAGAGAGAGAGAGAGTGAGGGAGGGGGTGGCGGGGGCAGTCGATTGAAGAGGGGGAAGTCGGGTGCGCAGCGTTTGAGAGAGGGAGGGGAGCGATGGGAAGGGAGAATGAGGGAGATAGGGGTTCGTTCACTCTCTCTCGCTCTCACCATGAGAGGAAACAAAGGATGCTGAAGGGCCTGACTTATGACAGCAGGACTTCTTTAGAGTTTGCCTGATAGCCTGTTAGCTTGTTAGCCTCTGCTGACCTGACCTGCCTGTTATTCTGCCGCTGGCCTCTTCTTCTACTGCTCCTCTCTCCATCCATCCATCCATCCATCCGAGCTTCCCCCCTTCTCCCTCCCTCTCCTCTCTCTCTGTGTGTGCTGGAGACGCATCATCGCTGCTCTGCTTGCTCCTCTGGCTCCTGCATGTGAGTGATTCTGTCTGTGTCTGTTAAAACAATTGGATAGAGGTCTGGTCTGGTCATTGCACACTGTACTGTTAATTTACTTTTTATTATATTGCTTGGTCAGTGTTTTTTTGTCATGTAGACAGCATAATAAGCTAGACATGTGGTTGAGTCCGTGGTGTGCAGCTGCTCTTTCTCCGTCTCTCTCTCTTTCTTTGCGTCTTTACTTTTTTCTTTTTTTTTTTTATCCCTGCTCATTTTTCTCAACAGTAAAAGGTTTGTTTTCTGCATCTGTTAGACATAATTTAAGTGAAGTTGTGAGTAGTGCATGTGTATCGCATTTCAACTGCACTTTGAGAATGAGAGGAATAATGCAGAGAGCCGACCATGCACTCCTATAATGGGTCACTGATGCACCTCAAATAAACTATCCACTGAAAGTATGCACCGGTGAAATTACACTACTTAATCCAAATGTGTTAAACCAACATTTATATGCTGCACAGCTAAATGCTAAATGGCAGCTGGACACATCTGCTTTTGTTGGAATCAACACACACAAGTCTAGAGAGCAAAATGCCGCCCTGTTTAAATATTAAGCTGTGCTTTTCTGTGGCTGAAGAGCAGACTGCTTGGTTGCTGGCTTGGCGGCCGTGTTGGCACCTCGTGGGTCAGCCTGGCTGAGGAACTGACATTAAGGGTGGGTGGGGCTACTTCTTTGGTGTCTGTCACTGTCAGGAGAGGTTGGATATGTCACAGACATGGCTGGTTTTATTTCAGGGTGAAAGATTGTTAACTGTTATCCAATTTTATACATGCACATCTCATTGTTAATGTCTAATAACTAATATTTGTTATAACATATACATTTATCTTTTGATTTTTCAGATAATCCTTGAGGCTAAAAAATGTCAGAAAATTGAGTTAAATACCATTTACAATTAAATACAGCTCAGGATGACTTCAAATAACTTGAATGACCAACACTCAAAGACTCAAACATATTCAAGCATTTATTCTTAAATTATTAAATTACCAAAGCTGTTGACTCTTAATTTTATGTTGATCGACTAATCAGTGGTAAACTAATTGTTCGGCCCACACCATGACAGATTTTGGTAAAATTTTACTTGTGATTGATTAAAACATGACAGCTGTGATCCACGATTTTTCAGTATGCGAGTTTGAAGATGTAAAGAGACTAAACATTATGATGTTAAATTATCACCCAGAGCTAGTGTTGATTATTGTGATAGACTTAAGCCAGGAAGGCAATCTGCTTTCACTGCTCTGCATACACACATATTCAAACACACTGCTACACACACACACAAACGAACACACACTCTGCTTGGGTTCAGTGTTTTCATAGGCAGCCAGCAGGAGAGGAAAAACACAGATGCAGGGCTTTAGACATTGAGACTATTGCTGTTGTCATGCCCTTGCTGCTACTGTCTCTTCTGCTGTGTGTGTGTGTGTGTGTGTGTGTGTGTGTGTGTGTGTGTGTGTGTGTGTGTGTGTGTGTGTGTGTGTGTGTGTGTGTGTGTGTGTGTGTGTGTGTGTGTGTGTGTGTGTGTGTGTGTGTGTGTGTGTGTGTGTGTGTGTGTGTGTGTGTGTGTGTGTGTGTGTGGGGCCAGGGAGATACTTGACAACAAGAGTTAACATCTCTTCTGCATAAAAGCTACCCGTGTCTGCTACCCGTTTAGGTGAGCATTTGAAGCTTCATTATCTATATGTGATGTGTTAGCGCTGGCCTGTAGAGGAATGTGCTGAGTTTCAGTATTGTCCTCCTGATTTAAAAACTCCGTCTGGGAAGATAGGTAATCTTCGGCTCTACTCAATAGCAATCAGTCAATTATGCTCAATAGCTGTCAATCAATTATAGTCAATAAGACAAAGCCAAGGACAGCCACCATCTTGCTGTCACTGTTTAGAGTGTCACAAGATTGACCATCCCTCTTTCGAAAATTGGATTCAGGGCCGGGTGAGAGGAATGTTTACAGTAACAACCTTGGATGATGTGCCAGAACAAAAATGACCCCGCTCTCTGGGAAATAGCATTTTGTTACTTCAGAGGAATGAAAACTAGTATCACAAGTCTAGCATTTACACCCCTTAAAACATGTGGATGTGTTATCCCTCTCCCTCTCTTCCTTGTTTTTTTTTTTTTTTGTCCCCCCTGTCAAGAAGTGCTGCAGGTGATTTAAAAAAAAAAAAAGATGACTGAAATGCTCAGTATGTGTGGAGAGTGAGCCCTCGGATGGTTGAGATGAAGGTGAAGAGGTTAGAGTGGAGGGATGAAGGGAACAAAGGAGCTATAGCCTCAGTAAAGGTGGATGTGGGCTGAATAAAAGGAAAAAACTTCTTCCAGCTGAGCCCCTGATGATGAGTCTCAAACCGTCACGACATGAGAAATGCGCTCTCTCTCTCTCTCTCTCTCTCTCTCTCTCTCTCTCTCTCTCTCTCTCTCTCTCTCTCTCTCTCTCTCTCTCTCTCTCTCTCTCTCTCTCTCTCTCTCTCCCTCTCTCTCTCTAGCTCCCTCTCTCGTGCTTCTGTTCATCTCCCACTTTGACACCTTGGCTCTCAGTTTTTATTTGCTCTGTCTTCTTCACAACCTCTCCTCCCATGTGTTTGTTTGGAGATTTACCTTTTTTTACAGCTCAATTATATTGCAAGCCTGTAGTCAATGCAGGGGGTGGGGGTTGAGGCAGGTCAAATAAAGGTTTTCCCTCTCTGCTTCAGACGTACTGTAAACTACACTTGTCCCTTGTGAGTGTATAATTTGGCATAGGTGCTAAGCCTCACTCCAGTTACCTCTCCATTTCTTGTTTTTTTCTTCATCCCCCCCGCCCCTCCCCTCCCCTCCACCCTTATTCCCCAAGCAGCAGGCCACATATTGACCTTTGAATCCTTCCATTTTTCTCTTATTGAGGCACTCAGAGCTCAAACAGGGATCGGATGTGCAGGGTGTTTCTTTGAACACATAAAAATGCAGACAAATGCTCGCACATGTATGTGAACATATATGTTCACATATATTGTAGTGAAGAGGAGGAAAACTTGTAATGCTTTGGTGCCTCCGACTTTTTTGTTTTGCTTAGAGATTCTGGGTAAGGGTCATTGTTTACCGCTGAATGGTTTAGTCCATTCCTCCATATTTAATGACTAAGCTGTTTGTTCTCAGATCAAAAGATTAGCTTCACTGAGACATAACTTGATGGATCAGTGTGTGCTTGGGGCTGCTTGGCTGCTGAGGCACTAGCCAGAATTTGGAGCCGCCGCAGAGAATAGCGCTCCATTGTGTGGTTGTCAGGCTGGTTGGCTGCTGTGGTGCACACACTCAGACACGCTGGCATGCACGCAGACATTTACTGATGTGTACACACACACGCACGCACACACACACACACACACACACACACACACACACACACACACACGCACACACACAAACAGAGACACTTATCACCAGAAAGAGTCAGTGTCAGGTCAGCCGGCCTGGCCTGTGGACAGCACTGTATTGTTGCTAGCCTCCAGCTCTCCTGGACCTTTAACAGTGCAGGCATTCAACTGTTTACTGGTGACTCAGGACCAGCAGGCAGCGCGGCAAGCAGTGTGACCAACAACACCTGCCTTCACACTGCTACACTGTTGTGTTCAGGAGCACTGAAAGAGCAGATAATTACATGATTTTTTTGTGTGTAAAAATTTAGGAAAAGTACATAATCAGTTTTTAACCCTTACATACTCTTCATCATCTGATTGATTAGTCTCCACCCCAATTGACATTCATAAATTCCCCATCAGTCAATAATAAATGTAAATTTCATTTAACAAAGTCTATTCTATTTATTTGTGGAAAAAGTCACTATTTTATGTTCCAGGAGAACATTTTATAGAATATGAAGAATGCAAAAACATGTCTTATTGTTGAATTTTATAATATAATAAGCACAGGTCAAATTTGTACATTTTCATAAAAATTGTGTATCAGATGCACAAAAAGAAAATTCCATTTGTGTATTCTGGGTTTACATTTAGGGAAAAGTCCACCTGGCAGAAATGTGCATTGGGTGTTTTTACATGTTAAAAGGTATGTAAGAGTTAACCTGTTTAACTTTTGTGAATTAATGAAGGTTCAACACTTAAAGGCAAGCAGAGTATTCCCAAAGGTAGGATAAAGAAATGTAATCACAAGGGAAGGAATTTGATCAATTTGTTCTCTTCAGACAGCTCCGTTGAACTTATTGCTTTTTCACTTGACCTCGACCCTAATGACCCCCGCTGAGAGCCCGTGGAGATTAAAATAAAAGGTACAGAGTGATCCCTGTTTATAGACATTGAGTGTTGACATCCAGTGGAAAGTCTGATCATTGAGATCTCATGTTGACGTTCGACACCGTTTCTTCCTTCCTGTCAAAACAATGAATTTGTCATGTCAAGTGGCTCTTTGACTTGCATATTTTCCAAAAGGCACCACTTCTTCCACAGCTTTGTTTACCTTTTATTATGAGTGTAAGAGGGGGGATAGAGCTTGTTAAAGAGGACATACGGTGTTATGTGTACATTCTCATGGTTTGTATTAGAGGTGCTGTCAGTCAGCCCTCTCCAAGTGAATCAATATGTCTTTTGTCTGCAAAAGATCGAGCTTCAACCCCATCAGCCTGTCCCACAACAATGTCTGATATTCAGAAACACAGTGACATCTTACAACCACAAGCAGCCAAAACGCTCAGTGACCTACTTCTCCGTCTTTTCAACAAGTCGCATGTGGATTTGGATGTGGATGAGCTTCATTTTTGGCATTTTAGTGACAATGTCATTTAGTGAAGAGATCAGTTATGATACGCTCCTACGTCCCACTGCAAAGCTATTATGTTTTGCTGGTTTGTGAAGTATTTCTGGGTTCTTCTAAATGATACACAGCAGCTATAAGGGGGATGAACACCAGAAATGCAAATTGTGATGTTTATAAAAACTACTTGTGTCACATGTGACGATGACACGCGTAGCATGCATTTAAATTAGGATTCAAAACACATTTTGCTGTTTTTTAAGCCATGTTAGTAAACCTCTGACTTTGTTTCTAGCTCCACTTTGAGGTTGACATTTAAGGTTCGTAGTGAAATATCTGGACGATTCTTAGATCGATTGCCATGAAATTTACATCAGATATTCAGTGTCTCCAGAGGATGCTTTCTAACAGCTCTGGTGATCTTTGTTTCTACAGTACCACATCAGGTTGACTTTTTAGTTCTTTGTTGAAATATCTCATTATTCTAGTCCAGTACTTTGATTTGTAACCAAATGCCTGCAGAGTTAATAACCTTCCCGACAGCCTCAGCTGTACTTTGTGTTGAGTGGGAATTTGCAAATGTTTGCATGCTAACAAGCTAAACCAACACAGTGAACACAATCAACATTATACCAGCTAAAACATCCACATGCAAGCATTGCCATTGTGAGCATTTACCTCAAATACAACCTCCAGAGCCTTTAGCATGGCTGTAGGCTTTTAGACTTGTTATATTGTCATATTTTTTATGATGTGGACCTAACATTGTGACCTTATTGTCTTTAAATAGTAAAAATAAAAAAATATAGCAACCAATACAAAGGAAGTGCTCGAGGTCATGTTTTAGCTTTATTAGGGCTACTTGCCTTTGTCAGTTTTCATCACTATGTGAGCACCTTACATACAGTAATCTCCCTCAGTCTAGTCTTCACCTTCACATTTGTGGTGACAATGAGCAGAGTTTAAGTCTTGGCTTGCATCTTCAGAGCTATACTAGTACTTAGCTCTATAGCTTCAGTCTCTCTCTCTCTCTCTCGTCTCTCTCTCTCTCTCTCTCTCTCTCTCTCTCTCTCTCTCTCTCTCTCTCTCCTCTCGTCTCTCTCTCTCTCGTCTCTCTCTCTTCTTTCTCTCTCTCTCTCTCTCTCTGTCTCTCTCTCATCGTCTCTCTCTCTCTCTCTCTCATCTCTCTCTCTTCTCTTCTCTCTCTCTCTCTCTCTCTCTCTCTCTCTCTCTCTCTCTCTCTCTCTCTCTTTCCTCTCTCTCTCTCTCTCTCTCTCTCTCTCCCCTCCCCCTCTTTCTTTAGTTAGACTCCAAGCCTGTGCTGTGATACTCCTTTCAAACAAGGCTATTAAATTAAAAGCAGCAAGACCTTATTTAACAGTCGCCTTTTAATTATGTGTGTGTGTGGAGACAACTGAGGCCGACTCAGTTTTTGCTGACATCAGCAGTTTCTTATTTTTTGGTTTAAAAAAAAAACTAAAAAAAAAACGCTGGGAGGAAAAATGTTCCAGACGCACCAGACAAATGATCTTTTAAATGCCCCTCGCTCAGCCGATGTTATCATCCAAGTATTCAGTGGAAATTCTCCACACTTACAAATTGATCAAGTGTGCTTTTTTATGTTGGTGTAGGTGAACAGTTGCAGTTTCCCCCCTCCTCTCATATGTATGTATGTGTATTAAGAGAGACATCCAGTGGGTGAGGTGTGGGTCATCTGCTACCCCCAACCCTTTCTGGGCCCCGTGGTGCCAGTGTAACCAGCCTGGCAGTGTGATCCTGAGGCACACACACACACACACACACACACACACACACACACACACACACACACACACACACACGCACGCACAACACCAGTGCACAGCTAATCTAATGACTCATCCCTCTGCTCCCCTCCTCCTCTCTCTCTCCTCTCTGTCTGTCTGTTCCTCTGTATTTCTCTGTCTCTGTCTCTGTACAGGGGACATCACTCAGAAGGGCTATGAGAAGAAAAGAGGCAAGCTGTTGGCACCGTACATCCCACAGATACAAGGTAAGGCACACGGGCCTGCAGAATATTTACTGCTCAGACCTTGTTTTAACTTGGCAAGAGCTGAATGTTAGCATAGCAGTTAGCATAGTGTCCTTGCAGGAAGCAAACAGAAGAAGAAAAAAAATTCTTAAAATGTCATTAAATGTGATTACAGTAGAAGATCTATTCACATATAACACATTTCCTTTTTGTCATTAAAACAAGTCCCATCGCAGCTCACAAATCTGACAAAGGAATTTGAAGTAAAATGCCAAAATGTAACAAAACGACTCAGGTTCAGAAAGTTATCTGGAGTTGAAATGCAGTTAAAAAGATGAACATGGACATTAAATTGTCATGAAGGATACTACAGAGATTTTTGACAAAACTATACTTGAGAGAAAATTCAGTGCTGGTGTGTCCTTGACTCCTTGAATCATGACTTTACCTGTGGTCACCTGTTATTAATGTTGTAGCCCTGTATCGGCCATATATCATACTAACCAAAGGGAAGAAAACCTGATGGAGATTATAAACACAAGGACTGAATGGTCAAGGTTTAGATCTCAAAGTCACCCACAGATTCTCTATCGGATTATTTTGTCGAGTATGTTTGTGCTGCTCTCATAGTGCAAATTCTAAGCTCTCCTTGTCGTACAGAATACTGATTGTATTGTTTTTTTTAATTGCTACTTCGTGCTTGTTTGTGCCTCTCATCCTGTGTCAGGCGGTCGGGCGTTTGAGAAGAAAGGTATTAACTTTGAAAAAAGGGAGGTGTGATGTTCCCCAGCTGTATCAGCTGTGTCAGTGGCATTTTGGATAATCTGTCTGTGTCTGTGAAAGGAGCGACATGCATATCTGTATCTATTCAGTGTATTTTTAGCCCCAGTCGTCCACTCAGTCCCAGCCGACTTGGGTCGAGGTGGTTTGTGGTGAATCCCAGAGAGCAGTCGCTGTCTGTACGCTTCATGCTTCTCTGTCCTCTCTCTCCGGGGTCCATAACAGTCTTTGGTTTGGCCTGCTCTCAGAACACCAAGTCTCAGTGGAAACCAGTCTGTTGTGGGCCGCTTGCTCAAGGATTTCCACTGGAGTTAGCAGGCCTGTTATTTAGCTTGGGCGGATCATCTCCTCCATCCTTGCACATTCTTTCTCTCCCTCCTTGTTATCATGGAATAATGTGTTTTATTTTTGTGATATGTTGTTAAATCCATTCAGACTGCATCCTAACACTTACAGGGTGGAAGTGATGGGTCTAGAAAAAGGTGTAGAGAGCAGAAATGAATGGGCTTTGGGCTGGGTGGGATTCTTCAGATGGAGCACATGCTTCTAGTAGGATGAATGGATGTGTTGGGATTCAGTGATACATCCATCCAGCAGGATGAATCACTGGGTTATGGTTTAACAGCTGCAGGGTTGAAATAGGAGACCAATAGACTGCAGGCTTCAGAGCTGAGCTCCATACAAAATTTCATAAGCTGTTTCACCGCCTTATATTTCACTGTTGTCGTAGTACATGTGCCAACTGCAATAAAGTAGGTGTAGAAATCCAGATTGTTAGAGAGCAGATTAATTTCATATGTTTATAAGTTGGCGTTTGAGGCTTACTGTGAGCTTTGGGAGTAAATGACAGCTTTTGGTGTAGACTTGCTGTGAGACGGGACACTTAACACAGGATTGATGGCATGTAAATAAATGTATGTTTATCAGCATCAGATTTGTGTACCTCATCAGTGAGAATACAGCTATTTGTATATATTTGTATATCTGTTTTATCTGAAGTGATTGTTCTTTTTTTTACTTGTAGTCTTTCATTTGCTCTTTATGAATGCAGTCTCTTTCAAACTGAATTTGCTACTCATTCATCTTCATCTCGTTATTTAATTCAAAGCAAAATCATTTGCGTGTGGCTCTAACATACGGCTGTGCTCTTGACACACTAGTCTTGACACATTAGCCAAGCTTATTTGCTCTCCTGGTAGTGAGACGTGTGTCATCAGCCGCCACACCATTAAGTTTTTGCATCAGACAGGTGCTAAAAATTCATCTGAGTTTGCTGTGAGCCAATCAAAACATCTGCTGTTGCCTAGCACGCCTCTGATTGGCTCAGTCCCGTGTGTCTGGGAAGTGTCTTCTGCCCAGCAACAGGGTCTGATTTCCTGGCTTGTTCTATAGACCTGTTTCCTCTGGGCGCTGGGGAAAGGCCGTTATGTGACTGACTGGGCTCCCGGCATGATAAAAAGAGACCCGCATTGATGTGTCTATCCGTGCTCAGAGGATGTGATGTGTGACCCATGCCTCTAGTGTCCTGAAATGTCCTCAAACTGTTTGGGACCTTGTGTAATATTTGAAACTTGTGTTATTTTGTAGATTTAGTTGTAGCTCGTGTGAATATTGCTCAGCATTGCAGTGTGTGTGCTGCTGCTGTCTGAGAGTTGCTGACAGCATGGAGCTTACTGATCCCCACTAAGCTGCCGCTGAAAAGCTGGGCAGGCTGATGGCTGGCTCGCCGGCTGACTGGCCGGCCAGCTTGGTGTTGGATCTAGTTGGCTGAATGCGGTGTTGTCGAAAAAGGCTGTTTTTCTAATGTTTTTCTATCAAGGGCAGACACTCTGCGGGGTTCATTGGGTCACAGGTCAGCAGAGATTGCAACATCAGAACAACCTTAAACTTGTCCTCAGTCTGGTCATAAATGTTATTTTAGCTGCGGTATTAATTTTTTTGCACCCATTTGTGATTTGTAGACCTTCCAACATGCCACAATATGACCTCCAGTCACATTTTTTTTAACTTTAACTCAAGTTAATGTTAGTTTGATTAAGTCTCTGTTCATATTCGGCTGCTTAATCAGCTATAATTTAGTGTAATTTTCACACTTTGTTGATACATGATGCAATAATACCCTTGTAATTGTTCCATTTATCAGTTTCTTTATCCATAATTATGTCAATCACAGGGCTAATTATAGGAGAGCAGTTTGAGTGCTACATTTACATGTTACTGGACTGTTGCAGTGTTAATAATAAGTCCCTCACATTCAGCCATCGGAGTAAATATGTTTTAATGTCACTGCTAATGCCAAACATTATTATTATGCCAAATCACTCTTTCATCTAACAATAAAAAAACAATATCAAAAAGCATCTTAATGATACTAGTGCTCAGGAGTGAAGGTCTTTTTAAGTCGTGTTACTGGTACCACAGTGTGCACTCTGTTGAACACAATCGCCTGTGTTCTCAGGTGAGAAATCACAGGGGTCGTCTTTGTTGCTGCATACCGCACATATAATAATAATAAACAGAATATACGACAATTCTTCAGCTACAGACTGAAAGGAGGCAGAGCAGGAGGCAGTGGGAAGGCGGCACTAGTTTGTATAGTCTATCAAAACTGAGCTACAGAACTACAGAGGCATCCTTTTCAAGTTTATTCTCCTCTTTTTCTGACTGTCAGAAAAATACATCTGTTGGATGTGTTGAGTTATAGCACAGATGCTGTTGCTTTGACAGCTTCCTGTTCAATTGTGTTTGTGATGTTGTCCTTCAACTCTGCCTAAAATAACTGCTAAGGCCTTTCATTACTAGAAACAGAAATACTAGTTATTTAGTTTGTTCATATTAAATCATTTATGTGTGCATATACAGCAGAGCTTCAATGTGCAGATAATTATATAGTAATGACTATTTCCTGACAATAATTAATGAGTCAAGAGATTCATCTGGATCAAACTTTCGTTCATTCCTTTTGGTCAGGTTTAGTGTTTGTGCCACAAGATAAAAGCTCATAGATCCTTCAAATGCATCAGTATGAGAGCATAAGAAGAGGAAGTGAGGCCGGTGGTAGCAAGACTCTTAACGGAGCTCAAACTGCAACCTTCCTCCAGGCAGCAGTCTTGGGTTTCCCCTCTCATGCTAACCACGATTTTCTTAATGAAGCTTAAATGATAACTGCATAAGCTAAAAGGATGAATCACTGCCTACGTCATGCGGAGTGTGCAGTGCGAGGCTGACGACTTTGAAAGTTTGATCATTTTAGAACGCTCTAGTTAGAAGATGTTGTCTTTTTGACATTCATGGTGCTTAATCACCTCCTTTCTGTTACAGTTGTGTAATTTGCATTTGCTTCCCCTTGGAAAGCTGGAAGGCAGCTGGAATGCTGCGAGAGAGTCTGGATTAATCAAAGTGAATACTTTCTCAACTCAAAGCTACTGTAATAGAAGAAAGAAGCCTAAGTAGGGATTACCATTAAGCTTGCGGATACTTGATCTGTTCGGGCAATATTCAGTAGCGTTGCTCTTTGTCCATGGCACATTTTGCAAAGACTGTACATCATGTATTGACAGGATTTAATAAACTTCAAATATTTCTGCTTTAAAACATTGAAGGAAGGCAAACTGACTGTCTTTCGTTGCTCTGGTCTTCTGTCTCTGCAGGTGTAGATCCTTCTTTACAAATTGACAACAGGATCCAGGCCTCGTCCCAAGCTGTTCCCCCAGGTTCCAAACACAACAAGTCTCGGGCTGCCAACACCAGGGATGAACGCTTCAGATCTGGTAATCATGTGTCTGTATTGAGTTTTAAATGTCTGGTGCCCCTTTTAATGCTGTTGCTAAACTGTGTTTTTGTGTTCCCTTAGATCTGCACACAGAAGCCGTCCAAGCAGCTTTGGCAAAGTACAAAGAGAGGAAAATGCCCATGCCCTCCAAGAGACGATCTGTGCTAGTTCAGTCCTCTGTTGAGGCATGCACCCCACCAGGTGAGACCTCCTGTGAACCCACTCTTCATCCAGGCCAGAGCTTATCCTGTGTCCACAGACGTACAGAAAAGCTCTGAAACACACACACTGTGCGCATCTGTACATATCTGTGTACACACAGCTTAGGCCTGTTCTCACACTGGGATGTTTACATGTGTTCCCATTAGGGGTGTCACGATCTCGATTGTAAATCAAATATCGATCGAAATGACCTCACGATCTCGACCTTCAAAATCAATGGAGGAATCGAAGATGTAGCCACGCCCCCAATGTAACGTCCCGCAGACGAGTCAAGAGGGAAAAAAACACACGTGTTGAAATGTGGTGAGTCAACATATTACCTCCTCTAACCTGAACCTGCAGCTGGTAAAAACACACCATGGCAACCGCTGATATAGGAGACACATCAACCAGACTCCAACTGGTTGTCGGTCCGGTGGGGGGGAGGATTGGTCTAATAAGTAGCAACACAGAGCTATCAGGATGCTTTGCTCTAATACGCGCTGCATTGATAGTCACACAAACACACACGCGCGCGCAGACTCTCTCTAGCGCGCGCTCTTGCTCGCTCGCTGCAGATTTTAGGATTTGGAGAATCGTGACACCCCTAGTTCCCATGAGCATTGAAGTGTAGGACGCTGACTCTCTGTTGCGTCCTGTGATCCAAGATGACGTTGACGAGCATTTGCTACTGGAAAGAAATGTGCAGTTTGATGAATGTGTCTATTCTTTGTGACTATAAGGCTTCGGTTCTCACTGGGGTGTTCCCAGGCAGTCCTTCCCACGTGTGTTGCATAATGGATACAATAATCAGATATTTAACATAGTCTCAAAACGTTGACCTTTTGCCTGCTACAGTTTGTATTGTGTGGGGCCAGTTCATTCGTATTTGTGCCGTGTGTGTAATTTTGTTTTCTCAAGAATTTCAAGGCCCAAAAAGTCCCTGTTTTTACTTTCAATGTTTCACAATCTTTCCCCAGGAAACTCTTTCATCCTCAGTCAGTAAGATAGCTGCGAAAGACTTGATGACAGAAGACTTACCAGTCAAACACTGCAGTGGCTTTATCACTGGTGTTTAAGAGTTAATTGGTGGGGGGCCTTAGAGCCTCGTGTCTTTGGTAAAGAGGCAGGACACATTGGTGAAGCGAGTAACCGGATTAAGAGCTCAGACACTGGGGTTTGAACAGGAGAAGGAGGGGGTCTCTGTGGTTTTTATTTTTAAATTTTTTAGTCACTCTATTGTAAGTGATTTGCTGGGATAAGGTGTATAGGTATGAATGACAGATCCATGAAATTATATACAGTACTGTGCAAATGAGATAATCTGTGGCTGTGCTGTTTCTTCATGGTGTGCACACAGTGGCACGGTTGTGTTGTCTGAGATTTGTAACTGGCAATATTCCTGAGATTACATCAGCAAATGTTTATCAGGGGCCTTAAAGGTACTCTATGAATAACACACATGAACTAACTTTCCTCTTTCCCCTTCTTGATCTCCTATCGTGCTTTAATGTCTCAAAACCAGCAGTGATGTGAGAGAAACCAGATTTTTATATTTACAAACCTATCATTCAATCCACTGTAGCCTGACTGGATAGAAGAAGCCTTATTCAAACAACATAAACATAGTCATTGCACAGATCGACTGTCACAGTATACACAGAGCATTAGGACTAATAGATCAAATATATGTCAAAAAACTGTTAATCAATGCATGTAGACTCCTTTTATTCAATAAAAGTATTGTACCATTTATACTAAATGGAAGAAGGGTAGATTGTAAGTGGATGTTCCTATATGAAGGTTTTCATAGTATCATCGCTGTCACGGTCAGATACCAGCCATTAAGATCATGGTTTCCGCCAGTAAGATTGAATATATTTTCTATAGAAAAAGTGAGTGAGTGCTTGAACACAATATTGCATTGATACACAAGAGCAACCAACTCTTCTTAGGTGTTTATCCGTCCCTACCTCCAAATCTTCAATCCCTGTCTGTCTTTCTCTGACTCACTCTTCACTATCTAGTCTTGTTTATCTGTGACTAATATATATACGTTGTTCTCTTTCGGTTCCTTTCTCATTCTTTCCACCTCTCTGTTTCTACTTGGTATTTGTTCTCGAGCCCTCTATTTCCTCTCCCTCTGTGCAAGTGTGTCAAGGTTACTGAGATAGAGAGAGATATCGGAGAGAGGCAGAGGAATAACAAACAGAATCATAAATGCAAGATAACCCCCATGAGTCCGCTGGTGGTAGAGACATTAACTTTGAGCTTGTTATAATCAAACCTCCTCCAGCCTCTCTCCGACAGTCTCTGCAAGGCCATGAGAAAGCTTGAGCAAGGTAATGGTGATTTCAATTGGTGGTGTTTACTTGTAAGTACATACTGCGTGCGATTAATAGGCAGATTATTCACAGGAAAGGCTTATTAGTTCAGAGAACATCCACCAGGCATGTGCTGATCACACACTACACACACACTTACACACAGAGTCTTAATCTTTGTTTTCTAAATGTATCTCTCTCATTATCTCAGTGGAGTTACTTTGGTTTCTCATGTTAATAAGGCTTTTGTTCTGTACAGTATTCCCAGATACTTTAGTTTAATATTCTGAGACGTGTGTTTGAGTTCTGTCCAAATAACGGTGTAACGAGTGACCTACCTTGGTGATACAGAAAACAGTTTTTGTTAATAACTTGAATTTTTCGCTTTCTCAAACGGGTGATGCCTGGGCTCTTTTAGCTCTTTCATTGCACTCAGCTCCTCTGCAGAATACAAATCTCACACTGGCCTGCTCTTTTGCAACTTCAATGATCCTGTTGAAAGAACAAACGTTTCTGCGAGCTTGGCAGATGAGGTGGAGAATGTTAATTTTGAATGATCTTTACCTTGCTTTGAAGTTGTTCCTGTTTTAGGCTGTTTTTCGCTGTGACCAACTGCTCACACTTGCCTCAAGGGAGAGATGGTAAAGTGGCTTGGTTTTAGTCCAAAGCCTAATAACTTGAGCATACATTACAACCAGCAAGGGTTTCTTTTACATCAGCATTAGGCATGAAATATGGTTAGAATATTTCAGTTTCTTTATGTATTATGTATATGTTTTTTTCTTAAGCATAAAAGCACTGTATGTCTGTATTTTTACAGCAGTACTCTAAAGCAGGGATACCAGTATCTGGTAAAATGTAAATGCCCAGATATGTAAATAGAAACACATTTTGTCTTTTAACAATGTTTTAGGACTGTGATTTATCATCTTTTCTAGCCTTACCCATTGTAGTCCTACAACTAAGTGTATACCATAAGTTATCTTCAAAAGCTGCCTTTGTTAGTTCAATTCCTTTTTCTGTCTACCTCTAGTGTATAGAAACACACAATCTCCAACCTCTTGTTTTCCCACAGAACCTAATTTATTCTCACTCGTCTCCTTGTCTACAAATATGAAACACTGTGGACTGTCTGATGTCAAAGTCTATCACACTTTATCATTCATATATAGTACACATACAGTTGCAGTGGGTCTTCTTGCCAGTGTGCCTGTTTGTTGGTGTAGCAGTCAAATATCAAAGATATATTCTACCAATGAAGCCACATAAAAAAACATTAAAAAAGCCTCCCTCAGCCTAACAGCTTCATCATCATCTCCATCAAAAACATCTGATCATTCCACTGGCTTATATATACTCTCTCTCGAGTATGTATAAGTAGAATAATTTATCATCAGCATATCATCAAAGTCCTGCAGAAATCTATCATTGCTATCTTGTTTTGATTTTTATGGGTTTTTTTTTTTTAAATCCTGGTGACACATTAGACATCCCCATGTTGTTGTCCAGTGTTATGACGCTGCCCTGTCTTGACCTGTCAAACACAGACACCTCCTCAGCGTCGGAAGACGAGGGCTCGCTGCGCCGGCAGGGACGTCTGGCCACCTCCACGCCTTACCAGGGCCACGGCCACGGCCACGGCCACCCAGCCGTTGAGCACTGGTTTAACCGTGTCATCCAGGGTTCGTCCACCTCATCCTCCGCGTCATCCACCTCATCCCACCCGGGAGGGAGATCTGTCACCACCACCAACAGCACTGCCCACGCAGCCCTCAACGCCAACGCCGCAGCTTCTGCACTGGCCGACCTTATGGCACACACCCACCTAGGTCAGTGACACGCACTCAGTCTCACAAGCTATCGCAAATCAGATTTCCTGTTTAATCGATGCAGTACTCTCATCCAGCTAGCCCAGAGGTGAATACATTTGGACAGAATTTTGCTCAAAGTTAAAAGCACTGCTGTAAAAAAATGTAAAGATATGTCTAGCGGGGGTGTTAGCTGTAGTAGGAAGATATAAAACTACGAGGAGATAATCGTTTCATGCAAAGAAGGAAAATAGTATTAGATGTTTAAAATTGTCATGCGCTGGTGGAAGACGTTTCATTGCGGTAACCTTCATGGTAAAATTATATTCACACACAGTCTTTTAACAAGCATGCAGAATCCCCTGCAAATTGTGGTTTTAAATTCCTCTCTCTACACTTACTGTATATGATTTAGAGAGTCTGCAGATGGATTTAAAAAATATTTCCATCTCCTAACATTTGCTGATTTCAGCAGAAGTTTCAGAGATCCTATTATTACTAGACAATCAGATTTTTTTGTCATCTGAACCTGTATTATGTTGCTCAGGCTGGTTTTCCTTCAACTGTATGTAGCTCAGTTGCAGACAGACAGCAATATCTTACATAACTACTTCTGCCGAGGCCTTATCTCCCTCCGGATACATAGAATCACTGATGAGGCCAAACAAAGAGAACAAGCTACAGATTTTAATTCACGTCTGTCTAATTAGCCATCTCTGTCTGCCATGTCACTGTCATTCAGTCATGTGAAAGGGCTCACAGCCACTTCACCTTGAAACCCCTCATTCCACGTGGCCATGCGAGTGTCACCAGCTAGTTAATGAGATTCAGTGGATTTATCTCATCCGTCTCTCAAACAGCAACATTAAAGTGAGAGGTGTCTTGCTCGTGTGTGTGTGTGTGTTCATGTGTGCCTGTACGTGTTGCTGGCAGAACCATATCCTATTAGGATGGAGCTGTCTGATTTCTGTCCAGCCCGTCTCCCCTCAAGGTTGCTGTCATAAAGTAGCAGCAGTGACTGGTGCTTAATGGATGGAGCTGTAAATAAATCTCCTATATAACCCTGTTCCTGAACCCGTCACACTCTGATCCTGTATCTGTCGTTCACTTCAGACAAGTACGGAATCATACATGGGTAACATTTTTTTGTAGTGGGGGAACAAACAAACATAACCTGAGGCATTCTGAAATCATACACTCACTCTATGTTCAAATTATATGTGCATCATGTGTAAGTTACTAGGCGTGTGGGACACAATTCTCCAGGGTGCACAGTGATTGTTTTGGTTCTAACAACACTGTCACTGTTTTACATTTTAAATCCCACGACACCATATCTAAACTAAATTAAACAAACCAGACACTTGTTGCCTTCAAGTTTTATAAAAGGATTTGCCCATGTAGCCAGGTGTCTTGGTTTCCCACTAGGGTTACTGATCTGGATGAAAAAATATTCTATTGTTTAAATTGTGGAAGTTCAGGTGGGCACACAAAGGAGTATAAATGAAGGGCTTCATAATATCCTCAGACTTGCCAGTTATTCATATTACAAAGGTGTCTTGCCCCACGTTGACTCGCTGATGGGAATGTATCTGCTGAATAGAAACAATCATTCATCATCACAGCAGGTGGTTAAAATGGAGGTTAAGTGTGAAATCCTTATAAAAAAATACACACTGCATTTAGACACATCTAGAGATGGAAAACAAAAAAGCTCAGTTTTTTTGCTAACGGATCAAGTCGATTTTATTTTGTGGTAACTGCCCTGAGTAGGCCTTGCGTTTGACCTTTTAACCCCCGACAACCCCACCCACCACAGATAACCACACAGCTCCCCCCGATGTGACAGGGCTGTCAGAGCGCTCCTTGCTTCATGCAGAGCGGCCCCAGGTGGCCTCGGTGCGAGGCGTCTCCCGCAGCCACAACCATCACACCAGCGTCATGGAGACTGCAGATGGTGAGTTTCCTGCACGTGCGCACACACACACGCACACACACAGAAACAAAGTCACCTCCCATTTTCCGTTCTCCCCTGCTGTCTGTCCCTCTGTCTACTCCTGAGTCAGTCTGCCTGTCAGACTGGCACAAGCTGCTGACTGACCCTCTTGTGTTGCCATGGTAACATTGCAACTCTACACTACCCCTGGAAAAACTCCCAAATCACCATGACTCTATTTTAATGTTTTGTATGTGATTAACTGAAATGAAACTAAAAAACATGAACTGCCTACCTGTTTTCTGGATAAATAGACATTTACAATTGTTTACAACATTGTTTCTCTTGAGTTTTAAAAAAGAAACATTTGAAAAACAGTAACAGTCATGAGCTGAATACCAAATTATTATAAATGAGTCTTGTGTCAGTTCTCACCATGTTGTTAGTGAATCAGTGCATAAAATGAACAGCCTCCAAACATCATTCATCATTCAAACAGTGCTGTCTTGTGTGCACCTCGTTGCAGATGTTGACAATTGCACAACGTGGATAGTGTCATTACAGTGCATGTAATATAAATCTAACAAACATTACCGGAGAAACCTGCTAAAGAAGATGAATGTTAACATTTGTACAGTCTAAGTTAATCGAATGCAGAGATTTGCCACAGATGACAATGCGGTTGATCCATAATCCATAAAAGCAGTTTCAACGTGTTTCTGTCATCCTTGCATCTTCACTCATTCAACATCAGAGCTGAAATGCTGCTTTGAATTTATGTCCAGTATGTTAACAAGGTAGCAGCCTGAAAACTGGAGCACAGTCTCAACACCTCTCATTACTGCCATTCATCCGCTGTCATTAAGAATATAACTGTTATCTGGGTTTTCACTGCTTAATAAATGCAATGGCAGCCCACCTAGCTGACACATAAATAAAAATGGACAGAATTTTAAGGGATGTCAACACCGTTAAAGACTTATATGCAACTCTTGTCACATGAAAAATAAATGCCTAAAATAACAGAAACCAGCAAAACATCCTTTAGGATAAAAAAGCCCTCTCTTACATAACATCTGGCTTTTGGTAGATTTCTCTCTCTCTCACACACACACAAATGATCAGACACACAGAGTTAGCTGGGTTGTTTTCATTCATTCCTGATGTGTCTTTCCTCCAGGCTGTGAGTGGAGAGGTGAAGGATCCCTCAGTTTAATGGATGGTATTTATAACTGTTCCTTCATCTCTATGGCAGTCTGCTGTATGTGCACTCTGCTGCTTGCGCACGTGTTTGTTTATTTGTGTTTCTGCTCCTCGCCTCCAGTGTCAGGTCTAGCATTTGTCCAAACAGCGTGCGCGTGTGTATGTGTGTATGTTCCAAAAATGTACGCCAAGCTACAGTGTGAAGTCAGTCATTAGATTCCTGCGTGCGACTGTGTGTGTTTGTGTAGTTGAGTATCTTGCACAGGCTTTTAGCATTTGTAGCGTCTTCAAGCAATGTCTAACCTACATGCTGCCTGAATAGATCATGTTGAAGCAGATAGTGTGAAAAAGCCTTTCTACTGTTCATTCGAGGTTATGAATAATTAGCATGGTGACATTTTTTTTCCTGTTTGTGCCATTTTAATACCAACACATAGTTGGAAGGGGAAATATCCTATTGCGCCTAAAAAAAGATGGTTGATGTGAAGTTGAGATTTGGTGTGTGCCATCTGAAAAAAACAAATGAAGACATCCACTGTTCAGAAGGATCTTTAGTGAAATATTCTGTTTTTCTTATTGTCAAAAACTGACAGCAATTAATTTATCCTATTAACAAGTATTGCCTGTGTTGCCAAAGCCAGGTGTTGCTTTTTTCGTCTGTGCCATAGACCCTTAGTTTGTCCAAAACTATTAAAACAGTGAGCCGCACTAGTTCACAAGTTCCTTGTTACCACAATACATGGCAACAGATGCACTTTTTCCCCTTGTTCTGAGTAACATGTGATTAAACACTACATTACCCAGCTGTTTTAAGAAAATAGCTGGCCTCTTGAAATGAAACTACGTATCTGAAATACGCATATTTAGGAGGAATGAGTGGGACAGGTAGGCTGGTCAGGAAATGTCCAGATTATTATGTACTTTTGGGTTTGGCCTTTTCATGGGATGTTTTGACAGTTTGAAATATATAGAATAAAATCAGGCTTTGTCTCCATGTTTGTTATGCTCTGTTTATATGTAGTTGATTACTGCATATACATTTTATTGCGAATACATATTGTTGCATTTTTCCCTCCAAATAAAACCAGTTTGCTTCAGTAATTTAATACTGTGGATGGATAAATAATAAAACCATGAATATGTTAATTATAGTCATCATCACAAGCAGATCCTGCCATGCTGTGATATTCACGATCAAGGCTATTGAGTGGGTGGGGGTTCAGGGCCCCTCAGATGTTTTCCTGTGTGTCAGGGGCTTTCTAATTGGCCCATCAGGTGCTGAGCTGAAACCCACACGTCCACTCCCAGTACATCTGTCTTTACACGAGGCGGCAGAGTCTCTCTGAGCCAGGTTTATTATAGAAAGATACATCAGGCAAGCTGTGTGCAGCTGTGGCCTTCGTCTCCTGTGGCTGTCTGGAATGTCTGACACAGCCCCCCGCCCCCCCCCCAAACTGAGTATGAATTCATATAGAGGAAGTGATCTCCAATTATAGTCTGCAAATACCCCTTTTTAACATGTGAGGAAAATCTGACTGGACACATCCCCTCTCCTCTCACTCAAAGTATTTCTCTTTGTTCTCCTCTCCTGTTCCTTTTATTCACGTTGTTTTGTCTTTGCAACGGTCCGTGTCTCTGCGATGACGCTTTTTGAGTATATTCTGGTTCAGCTGTCTTGTGCAAAGTTCAGCTCAGTTCAAGTTAAAGATCAAATTATACATGTCAGTTGATTTACGTATGTTTTGACTTTACTCAGGTATAGGTGTTGTTTTCTTATATGTATGCCTCCCACAGTTATGAATTTGGAGCAGAGCATATGTGAAACAGCAATTTTTTTTGAGACACCTCATCATGAATCACTTGCTGCTGAGGGGACATCTTTGTTGCTAGGCAGCAGACAGCTCCTCATTTTCTGATTTATTTAGCCTGTAAGGTTCATCAGTGATTCTATAGAGTTTGTTGACTGAAAGACTAACTTTTGACCTTCAGGTGACTAGGGTCGCTATTTTTTTGTTTTGCCTCTCTGTGATTGACAGCTGGTTGTCCTCTATGTACTATTAGAAATTTGTACTGACCTTTTTTCTCTTTTCTTCTCTCATATGTCCTCCCCTCACCATCTGATCAACCTCTCAATCAATCTGTCTTTCTCAACTTGTCTCCCATCCCACCTCCTCCATGTCCCTCCCTGATCCATTACATCTATTTCCACTACCATATTCTTCCTTTACCTGTCTGTATTTCTCTCCATATCTTTGTCTTGCCATGTTTATTTCCACCCTACCCTTTTTTTCTCCCTTCCCTTCTCATTGTGTAGGTGTTCCAGTAAACAGTCGTGTCTCCTCCAAAATCCAGCAGCTGCTCAACACTCTTAAAAGACCAAAGCGGCCACCGTTGCGAGAGTTCTTTGTTGACGACTTTGAGGAGCTTTTGGATGGTAAGCTAGCCTGAAAGTAACTACATTATTTTATTAGGAACTAAGCTCCTATTAAAACAAGAAATCATAAAAAGCATCCTGATCAACATACTGGTCAGAGGTGAATTTGACACGAATATGCCTGGGTAGGGCAGCGGAGTTTTTAGATTTCCTGATGAGTTTTCAAGCTCTAGTCTTGGTTATTTATCAAATTATTTTTGTTGCGTTAAATTGTCACTCTTACCTCACCACGCCTCACAAGTAAACAGTCAATGTACACTTTTAGATCATTGATTGTTGTTTTATCTCTTTGTGGAGCGGAGACCACCAGGTGTGCTAAAGGAGTGGTTGGGGGAAACTAGGTACAGAAACACATTGTGGACCAGCCCTGCCTAACCATTTCCTCCAATCCAACCAGCCCATCGTGGGTTTTGGGTGGTACTCTGCCAGGCTGAATAAACACTGTCCAAATGAATAAAAACCCCAACAGGAATAGCAATACATCAGCAGGTAATTGTAAAGCCTCCCTGACTCTGGCAAAGATTCTGTGGCACAGCAAGCCTCAGTGGTCTGCATGGTTTAAGGCAGAAGAACACACAGCACTGAAATGGGAGCAGGCTGAACACTATGTGCTCCTGATAGGGGTGTTTTATTTGGCGGGGATTCGCGTAACCAGCTCAGATAAACAATTCTGAATGCCACTTGTCAGAGAGTTACCGTTGAAGAGGGAGGTGTGAGGGGAGAATATTGATGGAGAGATGGAAGTAAAATCAAAGTGCAAGTAGGTGGATGAAGGGAGAAAACTAGTAGCAGTAGCTCCCTTGAGACAGATAGGACTGAGTTTCTCAGGAGCACTAAACAGCACTAAACTGATAAGGAGAATAGACCTCACCTTTAATCCTCTATCACCCCTATCTCATTGTCTTGCAATCCCAACTCCCTTTACTCCTGAGCCTTCGTTTAAGAGAGTTGTACAATTCACAAATTTACCATTTCAGGAAAACTGGTACAGGTCTGAATGCTTGACCCCCTATAGTGAAGGGATCCAGTGGCTCTGTTATGCTGTGGGGGGCATTTTCTGGCCAGGTTTGGATCCACTTGTCCGGGTTACTGCAAATCAATAGATAGTTGTTCTGAGTGATCAACTTTATCCTGTGATGAATCATTTCTATCACGATGGTGGTCATATCTTCAAGGATGACAATACCCCCATCCATCAGGCACAAGGGGTCACTGAATGATTTGATGATGAAAATGATATGGGTCCTGTGCTATGGCCTTTGCTGTCATCAGATCTAACTGAACACCTATGGGAGATTTAGGACCAATATGTTAGACAGCACTCTCTAAGACCATTATCAAAACCGCTTTGAAAAAGCAGAACTATCTCCTGACAATATTGCCTACTGAACCAGCCTCAGACTGATGTCCTATTCTCTTTTCCTATTTAGTCCAGCAGCCTGATCCCAACCAGCCAAAGCCAGAAGGCCAGCAAATGAGTCCCCTGAAAGGAGAGCCTCTCGGGGTGGTCACCAACTGGCCTCCCTCCTTGCCAGCAGCCTTACAACGGTGGGGCACCACACAGCCTAAGAGCCCCTGTCTGACGGCACTTGACAATGCTGGCAAGCCCGTCTACACACTCACCTACGGTAAGTATCAACCAGTGAAGATTAGCCCAGAATGAATTATGTAGATGGTTAAAACAATAAATTACCTCTTTTCATCCACTCCTTGTTTGTTTTTTCCATCCAGATAATGGATAGGGACGTGTCTGTGTTTGTCTCTGCGCAACTTATTCTGTAACCCGCTGTCAGTTTGTAAATCACATGAAATATTTGTGTGAATATGTATATGTGTGTGTTCACCTCTGTAGGAAAACTATGGACCCGCAGTCAGAAACTGGCCTATACTCTTCTTAACAAGCTGAGCACCAGAAATGAGCCTTTGCTTATGCCTGGAGATAGAGTAAGTCATGATATAAAACTGTGTTTGACAGCAGTCAGTTGCATGTTAGATTCCTTGTGGCATTTTAGGCGATTGACTGATGCTTTTGAAACAATCGGCAAATGTAGAATAAACAGAAGATTAAGCTCAGTTCCTCAATACTAGTATTCAAAAAACAATAGTAAATAATGCAAAATTTAGAGTTACCAAGGCTGCATTTCTCTGAACATGAGGTAGTACTGAAAATGAAATGGGGGGGGGGGGGGGAGTTAATCGTTAACTGTACTTAATAACATTTTGTTGTCAAGTGAGCCTTTTTAGAATCACGATGACAATGAGGAGAATCAAATGTTTGGTTTCAGGTTTCGTCCATGCTACCCCTTGCATTCCCTATGTTTCTTGTGAAAAAAAACACCCATTAAAACAAATAATCAATGACATACTGTAACAGCTGTGGTGTCTCTGAATCATCTGTAGGTTGCACTTGTGTTCCCCAACAATGACCCAGTGATGTTCATGGTGGCCTTCTACGGCTGTCTCCTGGCAGAGTTAGTGCCTGTGCCTATTGAAGTGCCGCTGACCAGAAAGGTAAAGACAACTGTAAAATGCAATCACCAGGGAGAGTATGGAGTTAATGACATTTTCTGCTGTTCTGCAGACAGACGGGTGAAGAACAGGAGTGACCCCTACTGGACGTTTAACCCCTAAATGATTGAAGGGGGGACAAGAGTTGTTATGTTGTTGTAATGTTGATGTTAAGGATTTATTCTAATATCCCTGAATAGTACTTAAGAACATTTAGTTCATAGTAGTAATCTAGTTGTCATTCGTTGCATGACTATATGTGCAGCAGCAGCTTTATCTCTTAAATATTCTAATTACAGTGCATTGTAATGTGTTGGAGTCTCCAGCACATCCATCAGCTCAAACTGGACCAAATTCATACACATTAGTCACGGAGTTTGAATATTAATGCCTGTTCTTCATTGCTCTTTATAAGCACACTGTCTGTTGTTGGCAGACGCTGTGGTGTAATTAACGAGATTTGAGAGAGGTGAAATTATGTGTAATTCCAGTCAAAATATCAGATCACAGGCCAACTGTTCTCGAGACTCAGAAACTAACTCAACTCATTTTTTCCTGCTCTCTTTTTCTTTCTTTCTTTGTCTTCTATCCTCCTCTCCCTTTCCGCTTCTTTCATCCTTATTCTTCCTTCCATTTTTTTCCCCCTTCCACCCCGTATCTCCTTTTTTCTATTTGCTTTCCTGCACAGTATGTTTTGCTCAGCATGAGTGTAGCTGCAAGCTAATTTGCGCAGCCAATCAAATATGAGTGAGTGTGTGTCAGAACTTGGTTTTTATTCCTGCACCAATCGGGCGTTGATGCTCAGCAGCAGAGTTTTTAATAGTGATTAGCCATCACTCTGCTTTCTCACCTGCTGCTGCTTTGATCTACAATGCTCTGAGGTTTCATCTTCTTTATCGTCCTTCTCTCTCTCTCACTGTTACAGTTCCTGCATTCCCTGACAGCGTTTTTTCTCAAAGCCTTTATGTTTTTAATTTTATTGTTAATAGCTGTTGTGCAACAGAACTGTTTGCCAAAGTTTGCCAGTACAAGCTTAATTTTTTTTTCATCTTCATTGCTCCTCTAGGATGCAGGAAGTCAACAGATTGGCTTTCTGTTGGGCAGCTGTGGAGTCACGTTGGCACTGACCACTGACGCTTGTCAGAAGGGCCTGCCCAAAGCACAAACAGGGGAGGTTGCCACTTTCAAAGGTACAGCTGGTTTTATTTTCATTCTGTCTGTTTGTATAGTTTGACATGGTCCAAACTGATTTAATATCTTTGTCCCTGCAGGCTGGCCGCGGTTGCTGTGGTTTGTGACAGATGGAAAACATGTTGTGAAGCCTCCGAAAGACTGGCATCCTCCAATACGGGAAGCCAGTAATGACATAGCCTACATAGAAGTAAGAGCAATTTGAAGAATGTAGAATGTAGATTTTAACGATAAAACAAATATGTATATTTTTACCTATGTTTTAATGTTTTTTAACAAAATCATTTGACTCCATTCTGTTTCCTCTAGTTATATCTCATTTATGTACCCTAGCCCTGTTCAAATGTTGTGTGCGTGTGTTTTACATCCAGTATAAAACCAGCAAGGAGGGAAGCACTATGGGGATCACAGTGTCACATTCAGCCATGCTGGCTCACTGTCATGCCCTCACACAAGCCTGCGGCTACACTGAGGGTGAGCAGGACACTCTGCATTTACTTTTCAAGTACCCATACTTCATTTTGCATTGTCATGGACAAAAACATTCAGCTGGTGGTAGTATGAATATATCCTAGTGAATTTGAGAGCTACAGTAGAGTGCATTTTCTAAAGAGAGGGAGAAACGGAAAGAGAGCCTTTTTGGCTTTTTCTTCTTTTACTTAAGATTATATAACAACACACATTTTATAATCAATTATATTATAGACTTTTCCTGTCACGTTACTCACAGATCCCATTAGAGTGTAATTACAGTCTAGCTTGATAAATGCTACTGTTCAGCTGCTTGTGTTTCTTTGCATCAGTCCTGGGTCAGGTCTGCTTAAAAAGAAAGGCACCTCGTCACCTCGAGTGTCCCAGTTTTGCTCTAAATAACTTCTAACTGCACCAGCAGCCCCTAGAGATACTCCAGGTCTGTTTCTGAAACTTAGTTTGTTACTCCACTCCAGTCCAATACTCTTGTGGTCAGGATTGACTCTTTTTATGAAAATTGTGCTGTCTGAAAAGTAGCAGGATGATATGTGATTACAGGAATATTACATTAAAAATCCCGCCTAACTGCAATATCTCCTTTTTGATTTGCAGCTGAGACCATCACCAATGTCCTGGATTTCAAGAGAGAAGCAGGATTATGGCATGGTGTTCTCACTGTGAGTGGTCTTAACCCCTCTGGCAATGATGAAAGGATAGTTTTATAATTAGAAATAGAAGAGATCTATACTCCGTATAAAAAGTCACATTTATTTGACTGACTTTTTTCCCTCTGAGGGCATAATCAGAATGTAAATTAATTCACGCTAACAAAGTCCTGATGGGCAGAAACATTGTCCCATAACTCAAGACTTTGAGAGCTGTAAATTCAAACTTCTTATTCTAACACTTGGTTAACCCAGTTTTTATTAACCAGTAGCAAACATGCAGGGGGATCTACATACAGCTCATACATAACTTGCATGTTTGAATTCCTAAAATGACACTTCATAGCACAAACACACATATATTTTATACACTTCAGGAGAAAGTGATAAAGTCTTGTCATATCTTGTAGCTTGTTTACAGTGACATCACGTAGTCGTAACACACTTTGATACATTTTGGTGCTTATCTGATGCTTGTCTGTTCTCATGACAGAGCGTCATGAATCGTATGCACGTGATCAGCATCCCTTACTCCCTGATGAAAGTCAACCCCCTGTCCTGGATACAGAAGGTTCACACATACAAAGGTAAGGGAGGCTCCATACTTGACTTTTGCCACTTTTCAATGTTGCTCTGTCTGCTGCATCTCAGTCGTATTAAAGATGATTCAGTGCAGGGTGCAACCACATAATTGTAACTAAATTGTGCTACTTTTTGCTGTATCAGTGAGGTTGCAAAAGACCAGAGTGACAGCCAGAAAGAGACTGTTTCATGTAACAGTTTTGATTCTCACTGCACATTGCACAGGGGTGGATGGATTAGACCAATAGTTTGTGGAACTCATTGATTTCTGGCTCAGTTTTATTGGCCCGATGGAAGTCGAGGACAGAAGGCCCGACGTGCTAAATAACATTCTACTCCTGACTGGTCCGAGCTCTGCTGAGTCACCTGTTGGCAACCGAGTCAGTCTGCGCTGCTATTTGCTGTCAGGCTTTGTGATCTGTGATTGGCTGTCAAGCTGGACGACAGAGGTGTTGATTGGACGACTCTATTGTGAGTCTGTCTCGCTGACTCCGTGTAACATGTCTCTGTTTGTGTGTCCGCTACACAGCGCGGGTAGCAGTGGTGAAGTCGAGGGACATGCACTGGTCTCTGCTGGCTCAAAGAGACCAGAGAGACATCAGCTTGAGCTCACTGCGCATGCTGATCGTAGCCGATGGAGCCAACCCATGTGAGTCCACCACAGTACTCTCACTTAATAAAACATAAGTTTGATCTGATTAAAACCCTCAGGCTTACAAGAGATTATCATGCATTTGTGTCGGTTGCTGATTGGCTCTGTATGTGTGTTTGTGTCCTGTGTATCGTTGTGTGTGTTACTACAGGGTCGATATCCTCCTGCGATGCCTTCCTCAACGTGTTCCAGGCACGTGGGCTGCGACCTGAGGTGATCTGTCCATGTGCCAGCTCTTCAGAAGCCATGACTGTCGCCATCCGGAGGTGAGCTGCTATTACTGCACCCGTTTGAAACAAAGCAACCAGCCTGCCACCGCTTTGCATCACTGTGCTGTTATATCACACTGCATTTGCAACATCAGCTGGATCCTGCAGGGAGATGAAGGAGATTTGGTGCTTCTTTAACAAAGAGACAGAATGTACAATTTTACAGCTTTCTGCTGATCATGAAGCATAGTTATGGAGAGGGATTATTATGACAGATGGAATAAAAACACATGCCTCAAATAGACAAACTAGCACTGTTTTTAAAACAAGTAATGCCATTTGTTTTGAGACATATGTGAGAGTCTAGAAATGTTGTAATGGAGGTACACAGTCTCACAGATTAATATGGTAATCATGATCTGTCAAAACCATGTCTGTCTCCTCTCAGGTGTCAGTACTGCTGTGATAAACACAAGGTACTAAGGCAGTGGATGGCCATTTTTCCTTTTAAAGAACAAAAAGACCTGGCATCATAGTCACACAAACTGTGAAACTGTGTAAATGTTTGAAATAAAACAAAAAGAAGTGTTGGTATCTGCAAACTGTGAATGAAATGGTTCATTGTCATTCTGTGCGGTAGTACTTTAAGTGTAACTGTAATAATGTTGGTGTCCCTCAGACCTCCAGAAATGGGCGTTCCTCCTCCAGGGAAAGCGGTGCTGTCTATGGGTGGACTGAGCCACAGCGTGATCCGTGTGGATACAGAGGAGAAACTCTCTGTCCTCACGGTGCAGGATGTGGGACAAGTCATGCCTGGAGGTACAGTACACTGCTCTGACCATAGACTACATCGATGATAGATTACATTACTGATGGTTGTGAGCTGTTTGATTTTTTTTTTTTTTTTGAACTTTTTTCTTCTGTCATTGAGATTTTTGTTTCTTAATTTGTATAGATTTATATGCATATATGTATGTTTGTGTTTTATTATTTTACCTCTTGCAATTGTCCTTCTTGTGTTTTTAATTTCCTCTCATTTGAAAAGCACTTTGTGCTTATTGCTTGAAAAGTGCTCTATAAATAAAACTATTATTATTCTTTATTTTTCTTTTTGCAATCTGGCTGAAAAGATAAACTATATTTCTACTTTCAGATGCATTTACATCCCTCTATGTGTAGATAGTAACAATTCAATTCAAATCAAATTCCATTTAAACAACAAAACATTGGTAGACGTGACCTAAAAAAATAATAATGAAACAATCTGAATGAGAGTAAATAGACCACTTTAGACATGTATTTTTAATAACGTAACATTGTTCTGATGTTGAAATCTTTTGTCATTGTGTGACTCTAGCTGTGGTTTGTGTGGTGCGGGTGGAGGGGACACCCTATCTTTGTCAGACAGACGAGGTTGGAGAAATCTGTGTGAGCTCAGGTTGCACTGGTGTAGCATATTACGGCCTCCCAGGCATGACCAAGAACAACTTTGAGGTTAGTGCTTCAAGTGTACTATCATCTCTCTGAACACTGTATTTATGTGTCTTTGTGTAATAACAGTAATTACACAAAATCTATGCTCTGTTTTTCTCAAGGATGTGAGAAATCAGTTGATTGTTACATTTTCAAAATCATTTTGTATAAAACGCTCAAATTCCCACTTATCCCAGTTAGTGCTGTTCCACCTGAAAATGTTTTATTCCAGTCATCATCTTATTTAAGCTCACTCACTAGACTGTAGTTCTTGCTAAATGAACGCGGACTGCAAAAGCTTATATGTACTTCATTTTGCATGCACTGTTATTCAAAGTAAAGAAAATGTTAAATCCTTTGTACTTCCTACATGCATATGTGTTTTTAACATTGTTGTGTCTTGTTGCAGACCATCCCAGTAACATCATCTGGGCTTCCCATTAGTGACAGACCCTTCAGCAGGACCTCACTGCTGGGCTTTGTGGGACCAGTAAGTTCCACCTCATTAATCAGTCCTGTAACTTTCATTTCTGGATGTCTTAGAGCTCTGTCTTATAAGTGTCAATTCTTCCCAGCTTCCTGGTTGTGATATGTTGTAGCTTTTAACAGGCTGCTTAAGGACATGCTCAAACCTCAAATACTCAAATACTTAAATACTCATCATGAATATGCATATCCTCGATGTTACTCAACCTGCTCTATTTCAGTTAATAATTTCGTACTTTTGCCAGAAAGACTCAACAACCTTTTAAAGTACCTGGCTGAATTTGGTGGTTCTGGTTGTGAGTGAATAAAGTGATAGTTTAGTAAGAGAAAGAATTTAGAGGAAACCTGAATTAATTCAGTAGTTTTACCATCTAGTCAAGTCAGCCGACCTAAATCACAAAAACGTATTTTCTCACATATGTTTATGGGTAATTGAAAAGCTGTGTTTCTTTCCAGAAACAGTGTTCCACAGAGTTAACATAATCCACGGCCTTCCTTTTCAGCAGAGCATACTATTGTTTCAAAGACTGTCAATAAAGAAGTGTGCTTGTTCAGAAACTGCCTTTTGTAATCAGTTAAGAAGAACAAATGTTTTGTTTTCACAGTTTAAAATCACTAAAGGAAAGAATCATATTTTATACAGCCAACCTGAATGATACCTGTCTCATTGATCCAAGGCCAGCCAGTGAGTGAATGAGTGTGGGATGAGATAATAAGTCAGCGCATCTGAAATAGATGCATCCCTGAGTAACTGCAGTTCTTGGCACACTATGTCACAACTTACCCATCTAATAGAGTTTACTTTGTGTTTCCCATCAGGACAGCCTTGTGTTTGTTGTGGGGAAGATGGATGGGCTGATGGTGGTCAGTGGGCGGAGACACAATGCTGATGATGTGGTTGCCACTGCGTTGGCAGTGGAGCCGATGAAGTTTGTGTATAGGGGGAGGTAAAGAAAAAACATTACAAATTAAGCTTTATACTTCTCCACATGATGTAAGCTGTCATATCTACACACTGTCTTATCTGAGGACGGTGTACTCTATCTGTAACAGTGTTGTTGTACATTATGTGTTCCAGGATAGCTGTGTTTTCTGTGTCAGTGCTGCATGACGAGAGGATTGTTGTTGTGGCAGAGCAGAGACCAGACGCCTCTGAGGAAGACAGCTTCCAGTGGATGAGCCGTGTCCTTCAGGTGCTCACTATGCTCTGTCTGCCTTGTCTTTTGCACAACTTATTATCAGTGACATCTAATTCAAGGAACATATTTGTGGATTTGTATGTTGTAGTTTAGTAAGCGTGCAATTCATGTACAGTATATTTATATTACTACCTTCCAGGAAACAGTTTGTTTTACTACATGCCAGTTCCATATAAAAAACAACAGAGCTTCAGAGCTTTCAGACTTGATTAAGATAATTTATTGCAACTGCAAAGTTAAATTAACAGAATATCAAAGCATATCGCTGTCCTCGTCAAACCCACAAGACTAACAATAAGTGAACATGATAGAGCTTTCTAGCAGCTTCATTTTCCAAATGTGTGATTGGGAAGCATTCTTCGAAGCATCAAGAAAGGTCTGTTTCCAAAACATTTACTTGAAATTGCATTTTTAAGCATCTGGAAGTTAGTTAAAAGTCTTGCTATATACTTTAGAAAATTGTCACTAGTAAAGTGAAGGATTGATCATTTTCGAAATATAAGTCGGGGAGAAAATACCTTACCACTGTTATTGTCCTTTTAAGTCTCACTCAAAGATTTTAAAAAAGAATCGGGATGTTTTTTACTACATTTGATTTTTCCTTTAATCCATATATGCATGTAATATTGATAAATATAAAAGCAACAATAATTGCAGTTGAAAATATCCCCTAGAGTGCTTATTAAAACAAAAATATAAAAATCTCTCACATTGTGTATTTTTATACAATAGGATTAAACCAAATTTTCTGATTTATTCAACACTTTTGTTGAACTCTTTTTTGTCATTTCCAGGCCATCGACAGCATCCACCAGGTCGGGGTGTACTGCTTGGCTCTGGTGCCTGCCAACACGCTTCCAAAGGCTCCTCTAGGTGGCATCCATATATCTGAGACAAAGCAGCGCTTCCTGGAGGGCGCCTTGCACCCCTGCAACGTCCTCATGTGCCCTCACACATGTGTCACCAATCTGCCCAAGCCGAGGCAAAAACAGCCAGGTAGAGAACCAGACATCCCTGAATAGATAAATAAGAAATAAGAAACACATGAGGCATAAAAAACTTGCTTTATTCTATTTTATTGCTGCATTTATATGTTGATATCAGTGTCGTTGCTAACTTCATTGACACGATGAATGAATGAATGTTGTTGTGCTGGACAGAGGTCGGACCTGCTTCTATGATAGTGGGCAACCTGGTGGCCGGCAAGAGGATAGCACAGGCCTGCGGGAGAGATGTGGCCCAACTAGAGGACAATGACCAGGCACGTAAGGTAGAGATACATCCTCATTTCACCTCATCACACTCACATGCATGCTGTAGACACAGGTAAGGATGCATAGGTGGATGGAGTGAACATGGATTTGACTTCCTGCTGACTCCAATTTCTCCTAAATTATTAATTACTCTTGTCAGCTTCACATAAACTCTAACCCATAATCATGGATTCATTCATTTATAAAAACCCATCTCATGTCACCATGCTCCATTAATTCTACATGCATGTATTGTGTCAGTGTGTGTCGGATTTAGCTGTCACTTTTATTCCTTTCAAGTTAAACTTGTGTTTCTGTCTCTCTTTTATAGTTCCTATACATACAGGATGTGCTACAGTGGAGAGCTCAGGCCACTCCGGACCATCCTCTGTTTCTTGTTCTCAATGCTAAGGTACTGCTTTTCTGTTCAGCATCTGTTAATCATGGTCTCAATTAAGGGTGGGTGATATGGTTAAGTCCTCTTCAATAATTGCCAGTGTATACACACACACACACACACACACACACACACACACACACACACACACACACACACACACACACACATACACATATATATATATATATAACAACAACAATCAATTGTAGTTAAATGCCTGTTTTTGGATAATACAGATAATTTAATACCTGATAAATCAAGGTACTACATTGTATTAATGCAAGCATTCTGCAATCCCTCATTGATTTGCAACATAGCCTGCAAAAACCTTATACAATAATAGTACAACTACATTTATTAAAGGTATAGTTATATTGGTAGATACAGTACAAAAAAATCTCTTGTGGTTGAAGAACCTTTATCGTCTCATACTTTATCATATCGGATGTAGAATGATGACGACTACACGTTATCCCTGAACTTGTTGTCATATATCTGTTAAATTATAGCGGTGTAGATGGATCTCATGCATTCTTACCTTTTGCTCTTCAGGGCACGGTAGCTAGTACAGCTTCCTGTCTGCAGCTGCACAAGCGGGCAGAGCGGGTGGCTGCAGCTCTTATGGGACGCCTCAACACCGGGGACCACGTAGCGCTCGTCTACCCACCAGGTAGACATCTGTTCCTTCACTGTCCCTGTCTTTAGTTTTCAGATATGTCTGTTAATCCCACACACCAACACCTGAGGCAATTAAGTTCTTATTATAGAAAAAGCGTATTATTCCCTTATTCTAAGGTTCAATCATATCATCAGTGTATTCTTGTAAGTATAAATATTCTTGTGCAGGAATCGACCTGATTGCCACCTTTTACGGCTGCCTGTATGCTGGCTGTGTCCCAGTTACTGTCAGACCCCCACACCCACAGAACCTGGCCACCACTCTGCCCACCGTCAAGATGATTGTTGAGGTAACACAGCGTCTCCTTACCTGCGTAAAAATACTAATTAAATCCTTTTAACCACAGTTTGATTAAAGTGATTAAACCGTGTGAATTTATGGACAGAATGTGACAGATTGTATTATATAAAAAGTCAGCTCCACACTCTGAGGAATGTTTTTTTTTTTTGTAACAGTTAAATAAATCAAATATACTGTACATAGTGTATGTCATAATACTGTAGTATCTTTGTGTTAAAGGTCAGTAAGTCGGTGTGCATCCTGACTACTCAAGCAATAATGAAGCTGCTGAAATCCAAAGAGGCCGCTGCTGCTGTGGACATCAAGAGCTGGCCCATGGTGCTGGACACAGGTGAACTATGTGCACACTCTCTGACACTGAGGTCTTCAGTTTTGTTCACATGTTGAAATCACCAGGTAGATTTTTAAATAAAAAGAAGGACAGTCTTTGATTTGCATGTCTCCTCCATTTACTCTTCTGTTTGTACTCCAGATGACCTCCCCAGGAAGAAGAGTCCCCAGATGTACAAGCCTCCGACCCCTGAGATGTTAGCGTACCTGGACTTCAGTGTTTCCACAACAGGCATCCTAGCAGGAGTAAAAGTATGTTGAGAGAGATATGATAAGCACAGTAGATGCACATGGGTCACCTCAGTACTTATCAGGAAAATTTAGACCCAAATTGTCTAGTTTTACTGGGCAATAGTCTGATAAATCTATATGGACGAGAAAGTTTTCAGCTTCAAGCAACCATCCACTGCTGAGGTGTCCATGAGTGAAACTCAAGGAGTTGTATTTGAGTTGAATTTTACTCCAGGACTCAGTTTTGATGCATCATTGTGTGTAATGTCATTTCTTTTAGATGTCTCACGCTGCCACCAGTGCCTTGTGTCGCTCCATCAAACTGCAGTGTGAGCTCTACCCTTCTCGACAGATCGCCATCTGTCTGGACCCCTACTGTGGTCTGGGCTTCGCTCTCTGGTGCCTGTGCAGGTGAACCAGCAGCTCCAAAATCAGAGATAATATGAGGATTAAAGAGCCGTTGCTAGCGACTGGGACAAACATTGGGTTATTTGCTTTCAGAGATCTTTTTTTGTCCTGCTCAGCCTCTCCATATGCTTCTGGTTTCAGTGTGTACTCGGGCCATCAGTCGATCCTTGTTCCCCCTCTGGAGCTGGAGAGCAATGCGTCTCTGTGGCTGGCGGCGGTCAGCCAGTACAAAGTTCGCGTCACCTTCTGCTCTTACTCAGTGATGGAGATGTGCACCAAGGGCCTGGGTGCACAGACGGAAGCACTGCGGGTCAGTTTATCGCCTCAGTTGTTTGGTGTTTAATGGGAAGTAACAAACTGCCTTTTTCTTCCAGAAAATTTAAGGAGTTCTGTTCAGTGACTCTTTTTTCCCCAGTGGTGCTGCTTTTGCAACAGCGATGATTATGCTTATCGAGACAAAGTCAGGGGTACTCAGGAGTGAAACACTTCACTCCTCCTTATCTGATTTTCTTCCAGCACTTGAGACTTGGATGTTTTACAAATCATGTGTGTAGTTTAATTAGTAGAGTCTATTTAATAAGAAAGCTCATAATAACGTGAAAAAGAACATTAATGTGAAACATTAACTTGAAACTATTAATGTGAAAATGTTTCTTTAAGTTTGCTAATCCAACTCTTCTTTTCCATCCACAGTTGCGAAATGTGAACCTGTCTTGCGTGCGCACATGCATGGTCGTAGCAGAGGAGAGGCCTCGCATATCACTAACTCAGTCCTTCTCAAAGATTTTCAAGGACTTGGGGCTTTCACCACGTGCCGTCAGCACCACCTTCGGCTGCAGGGTGAATGTGGCGATCTGTTTGCAGGTAAGCATCCATCAATAGCGGAGGAGGGGTGGAGGGTTAGAGAGGTATGGAGTATGTGAAAGTCAGAAGAAAATCCAGGAAACTGGCAACACTTAAAGTGTAAATGGCAAATCCTCTGCTTTATCCTGATTGGCCCGTTAATTTACTAAAAATGTTAATTGTGGAAGAAGTGAGACGGACTCAGTGAAGATGTGTGATACCTGGGCAGTTAGAGGAAAAGATCAGTTATTGTATTGAACCCTGAAACTGACAAAAGGCAGTACAAATTTAAAATGAATACTTTTATCAGCAGTACTGTAAATTAACAAGTTAAAATGTAGTCCATAAAGAAATATATAAGAAATGTATATAAAGAAATATTAAACTTTATACTTTTTCCTTAACCTCCTGTCAACTCCTGTAACAGATGCTAAAATTTCTTTAAACAGTCCGAAACTTTATTTTATCTAGTGACTGGAAGCATAGTAGAAAATACGAACCTTTTCTTTCTGTTTAACAACCACCTAACTGGAGGTTTACAGAAAAGTATAAAACTTCATATTTTATTCTGGACTGTTTTTAATTATTTTAAAATGATAGTTGTAACTAATTACTATTCTCAAACCGCTCATGCAAAAATAGCATGAATGCTTTGTGGTAGTTTAATTTGATTCTGGGGGCTTTGCGTTTTCACAGCCTCTCAGTCTGACTGTTGATTTTTTCAGTTCTGTTTTGTTTCCTCGGTCACTGGTGTTTTTTTTTTTGCTTGTTTGTTGTGTGTGCATGTGTGTCCACATATATAAATATATACATGTATATATCTTTATTTATCTGTCCCCGTCAGCCCAACAGGTTAGGGAAACTGGCTGAGCAGGTACTGTAGGATAAGAGTGGCCGTTTGCTCATTGGGCTGCTGCTGGGTCTGTGTGTGTGTGTGTGTGTTTGTTGTTTATCCTGCATAATGTTCAAACCTGCTTATTATTTACTGATTTTTATCTGTGTTTTCTTTTTGTCCAACAAGCTTCAGCTCCACCTTGCTACAATTCATTTTTAGCTGAGTCTTATCTGTAGCGGCTGGCTCTTGACCATTGCTTTTCTGATGCACTACTTTACATGATATCATGAATAAGCAGCATGAATTTGAGGAATCATCTTTAATCTGAAGCGTGTCATGTCAAACCCTATGATCTACTCCAGGATGTGATACATACATTTACATTGAGGTAGAATTGTTTTTGACAATTCTAATATTTCATTAACCACACCTAATTAGTTAGTTTTAGTTATAGTAGACAGAATGACACTAATTATTTAATTAAATCATGAATATATTCTCTTGATGGCCTTTTCTTTCACACCAGAAATCATTTAATAAGAGAAGTTTGTGGTTTTTATTAGTTTTTTTCCCCTTCAAACTGATGATATCTCACATTTAAACTCCTCATTAACAAATACCGCTCACAGTTTTGACTCTTCAGCTGCATTAGTTGAGCAAACTTGTTGATCAGGTTCATTGGAGGACATTTTTGACAGGAGTGATTGATTCACTCTTAATTAAGCTAATCACACTGTTGGCATTTGTTTGACGGCAAAGGCTAATTTCTGGATTGAGTATCGGTGAGGTTTTCCAAAAAAACGCTCTGTTGCTGAAACCTCTGCTTGGCTCGATGTCCTGGCGTCCCGCGGCTCATTATATTGAATTATCCCTCTGTGTGTGTTTGGCTTTGACCTTGCAGACGACTTTACAGCGACTCATTGCTAGCTTGTGCTCTGGCTAAACTCTGGCAAAGGAGTGATGGAAAACATAATGTGTTGTGACTTGTCTTATAGCAGTAATGATGACAAATCCCTAAGCAGAAACAATCAATATCTGATGACTAGAGTCAGTTCTTGAGAAATGGTTCAATTAGATTTTGGCTGCATGGCAGAACTATGGACATTTAATCAAAACAAATGATGCTCAGTTAGAAATATCTGACATTTATGGGCTTGTTTAGTTACAGAAGATAAATATTTGAAAGTAATAAACTACAGTTAACTTATCATTTCTTGTAGGCCTCTAATAAGGCTCTGTAGCTTGATTCTTACACCTGGCAGACTGGCAGTATAAAAGCAGGTGAATTTAGCGCTGCAGTTACTTAAACTGTCTGTGGCTACATGGTTGAGTTTTGCCAGAGTCCTAACTATTGTAGCCTGGCTGGTTGACTTCTGGCTGCCCCCCTGCTTTGTCAACAGTTGTATCATAAGCAGCTTCCACCTCCCCTCCACCCAGGCATGTATGAATGTCAGGTCTCTCAGAGTTACATTTTTGACTCAGGTCACATTCTGCTTGTTTTTCTGCAGGGCACAGCCGGACCAGACCCCACCACTGTTTACGTGGACATGAGAGCTTTACGACATGATCGGTAGGGGGTTGAGTGCTAAAAGTAAAAAACTGTTGTTAAAAAAAAAAGTATTACTTAAGTATCTGTGTCCGTTGGGTAAATGAAGGATCTATTTGCTTAAGGCTTCAGAGACCTAGGCACCAATTTACAGATTGTGTACACATGGTCAAATAGTTTCTGATTTTTGTTTATTAAGTCTCAATTTACCACCACTACTGAAGCATGCATTCTATGTATTATACTTTCACTTTATTTTATCTTATGTTTATTAATGTTATCAATAGCAGGTTCTATTATCTATCTTATGTTACATGTTGTTTTGTTGTAAAGCACTTTGAGCAGCATTCCTTGTATGAAAGGTGCTATACAAATAAAGTTATTATAATTATCATCATCATTATTATTATTGTTATTATTATTATTATTATTATTATTATTATTATTATAACAAGTATCTAACCTAAGAAAGTATTTTTGCGGTTCTTATTCTTTTGCTAGTCTTCCTTTTCCTTGTGAACTTTCATTTTTCAATATTGTAAACTCAACAGTTTTCCAATTGTTTTTGTTTATATGCAGAACTGTCATTTTTCTTCTTTTTTTTTCACGTCTTCTCCAGAGTTCGTTTGGTAGAGAGGGGGTCACCACACAGCTTGCCACTGATGGAGTCAGGAAAGGTACGGTGTCACGTAAACACGCACTAAAACACTATTAACTAGCATGACGTCATGAAGAGTTCTTTTCTCAAACTGCTCTGGCTGTCTGCTGTTGTAGATCCTCCCAGGAGTGAAGGTGATTATTGCCAACACAGAGACTAAAGGACCCTTGGGAGACTCCCATCTAGGAGAGGTAAGTCACAACGTCACCTCATCGTTTTTTCAGAGCAGCCTCGTTTCACCATCAGTGCTCCACACGGCTGTGACCCACTATCAGTTCATTTACGTGCACTCAGGTAAATGAGTGCATTACGACTACATTAAGCTTCCTTTCTTTGATAAATATGGGAGGTTGATTTCTTCAGCTTGATTTCTCTAAGTTCATAATCTGCTTTTTACATGTACGCAGGTTCATGATCAAGACTTCAGATTGGATGAAACAAAACAGTCACATTCAGATAAAGTCTGATTAAAACTGACAAAGTCTGTTTCCACTACAGAACATTTGACTAGTAAAATTCAGACAAATTTGCATTATAAGGAAATGCCGTGCTGTCACTACAGAGCTGCTCTCACACTGTGCCGCCCAACCTTCAATGACCTGGTTTCTTGTATGAAACATACTGACTGAAAAACTTAGTGTTATCATCCTATGTGGAGTTTATCAAGGATTGCTTTTTTCTTCCTAGTGTGTTTGATTCTTTTTATTGTTTATGTAAAGTTTTGTGCACACACCACATTTCCTTCTGGGATAATAAATTTGATCTTAATATTTACTGGGCTCATATCTGATCAAAGGTTCACTCCAGTAACCCATAAACAGGTGACGAACACTGTGAATAATCTGTGACTGCTTTACTCTGTGTGTGTGATAGGTCTGGGTCAGCAGTCCTCACAATGCTACAGGCTACTACACTGTTTATGGGGAGGAGGCACTGCATGCTGACCACTTCAACACCAAACTCAGCTTTGGCGATACCCAGACTGTCTGGGCGAGGACGGGCTACCTGGGCTTCCTGCGGCGTACTGAGCTGACTGATGCCAGTGGAGGTAAGAATTTTTCACCACATAAAAATAAAGATATCTCACCTGTCTTCCCTCTCTAACTAAATCTCAACTCCTCCTTTTAAGAATAATAATTATAATAACTTTATTTGTAATACCAGTTTGCTGTTCTGAGATCCGAGGGGAGGCTGTTCCACAGTTCAGGGCCATAAAAATAGAAAGCAGCCTCACCAGATCTCTTGTGGGACACTTTAGGAACTTCTAAAAGAAAGATTTGAAAGTTCTTCTTGGGACAAAGAATAAAAGGCAGTTGCTGATATATGAGGTGTGATGTAAGGCTTTATAGACAAGTAAATCCTGGCTGCAGCGTTCTGAATTAACTGTAATTTTCAGCTTGATTTAATGAACTTCTCAGATTAACTCATTGTGTGTGTTTTTTTCAGAGCGCCATGACGCCCTCTATGTGGTGGGCTCTCTTGATGAGACTCTGGAGCTAAGGGGAATGAGGTATCACCCTATTGACATTGAAACCTCTGTCATCCGTTCTCACAAAAGTATAGCTGAATGGTGAGTTCACTGCTTGATTTGGATAATTTAATAAGTCAAATTATAGATGAGCAACATGATTTATTTTATAATTAACTGTTCTACATCTAGCATCTCTCACCGCTTTTTTTCTGCTTCTACTCGTCTTCTCTCCATCTGCCTTTTTTTCTTGCATTGGTTACCTCTCCAGTGCGGTGTTCACTTGGACCAACCTGCTGGTGGTGGTGGTGGAGCTGGAGGGATCAGAGCAGGAGGCCCTGGACCTGGTGGCTCTTGTCACCAATGTTGTCCTGGAAGAGCACTACCTCATTGTAGGTGTGGTGGTGGTGGTCGACCCCGGCGTCATCCCCATCAACTCCCGAGGGGAGAAGCAGCGCATGCACCTGAGAGACGGCTTCTTAGCCGACCAACTGGACCCCATATACGTGGCCTACAATATGTGAGGACCCAGCTACAGGAGGTTCACCCCTCCATGTGGCTTATCACACAGCAGGACAGTAGATACAGCGCTCGGAGCCAGAGGCAAGAGAGCTAGCTGCCCACTCAATGAGACGTGAAAACTGCAAAACTTCTCAGCAAAACGGAGATAAGATTGACACAAACCTCATGTCTGTTTCTCCCTGTGATTTCCTGCCTCAACAAATAATGTTTTCATGGGCGTTTTGGTTGTGTTAAAGTGAGTTTTGTATGTATGACGGAAGATTTGACTCCTCAAAACCAGGACACCCCATAGCAGTAAGACGGTAGTTAAAATATAACACTACACTGTGTAATTAACATGATTTTCTTTGTCAGTCTCCAAAATTATGAATGTTAATTGTGTTTGCCAGTACCCAAACTCAAACAAGCTCTAACATGTTTCATGTTCACAGAGCCTCCTGGGGCATTAGAGGTCATATGCTTTTCATAAATCCCACAAACATTGTCGTCACATCTGTGGGAATAACTCGGCTGCACCCTTGAGGTGAACCCTGGTTTTTGTGTTCGAGCTAGTGCTTTAGTTTGTAGTGTCAATAAGATAATTGCTTATAAACAATGTTGTGGTTCGACTCAATCTTGTTCTTTTCTAAATCTAAAATGTGTAATATACTGTAGTTATTTTATCAGAACAAAATGCAATATGAGTGATGTGAACGATGTTGCTTTTGAATGACTGCAGACAGTAAGTGCCGATCATTCAAAGTCATGAGATGGCGAGGAATATAATCGTTGCTTACCATAAGCAATGTGCCAAATGATATGAATTAAGCCTTAAGTGTTTTCTCAGATGCCTGTTCCTATCTTAGCTCCTGTTTAACTTAATTTTGTCAAGTTTATCAGCTGTTGGATAGGGAGGGAATATGCAGAAGGAGGTTAGGTCTGGTAAATCCTGCTCTTATTGCACCCAAAGTCTTTCATCTTTTTAGCAAACATGAATATACTTGATCCTTACATCAGCCATTGCAAACACACACTTACTCCATAAATGTTTTTTTAACAATGTCTGTCCCCATTGTTAATGGTGTTGAATGTGTGTTTTATAAAAGACTGGAAACGATAGCAGTCGCTCTGGGTTTGATGCAGAATGTCATAGCCTCGTTTCGAGTGCCATAAGGTTGAATGAGAGTCGAGAGTTGCATGTACTGTACGAGGCAAGTGTGTAATATGCTCGTAACACCACAACCTCCCATCTTATCACATTGACTTTGTAAAGATTCACTTCACTGTGTGTTGCTTCTTTTTTCTATGTGCACATCCCTTCAGAAACAGGCCACCAGCCTGCTGTAAGTATGTACAGGTTTTGTGTAAATTATTAATAGAAGGAGAAAATGGCAGGAAGCATAACACAAAGACTGAATCTGGTAAATATGTGAACTTCTCCCTCACAGACAAAAATTTGAAATGGATTCTCATGTGTGGACTTTGGGGAAAAGACATGAAAAGCCTTGTTAACATTTTTTATAGTATGAATGAACTGTGGGAACAGGCCAGAGTGAGACAAAGCACACTCCGAGCACAAGGAGAAGACAGTGACTGCTGAGATGTCACATCCTCCGGAGCAAACTTTTGTTGTTAACATATGGAAAGATACATTTGTCTGATATACGGTTAGTTGTCATTATTTTCATAACATGATTTCTTAATGAATAAAAAAGTGCTTTTAACTGGAAATGTTTGTCTTTACTGACAGCTTAATGTGTCAAATAAGAATATTTTAAGTTAGGTCACACATTTTCTGAAACAACTCATCACTCTGACGGCCAGTCACAGATCACCTCAGTTGTTCTGGCTGATTAGACCTCTGCTCAGGTTGAAGGTGGGGATTATTACATGATCAACCAATATGAGCAGTGGTGGAAAAAGATAAGTCTGAGGGGTCGTGAAATGTTTAATGGGAAAGAAAAGAAGAAAAAACTAGGTTCTGATACAAATCTGTAACCCACTTTTGAACTTTTTACTCTTATCTCAGATTTTTGGTGAAATATTGGATGATTTGAACATTTATTGAGTGATTGATTATAACTATTTGGTGGACTTGTTTCATCTTTAAGAATGTTTTGTAAAAGCTTGGATTTGGGGGCGGCTGTGGCTCAGGAGGTAGAGCAGTCGTCCACCAATTGGAAGATTGGCGGTTCGATTCCCAGCTCCTCCAGTCCACATGTCGATGTGTCCTTGGGCAAGACACTTAACCACCAACGGTGTATGAATGTGTATGAATGATTAGCTTCTGATGTGCAGGTTGGCACCCTGCGTGGTAGCTCCTGCCATCAGTGTATGAATGTGTGTGAATGGGGTGAATGAAATGTATTGTAAAGCGCTTTGAGTGGTCGAATAGACTAGAAAGGCGCTATATAAGTACAGGCCATTTACCATTTACCATTTGGATAGACCCCGGATGCGCTTGTCGATGGTAACAGTGTCCATGCAGAACTTGATATAGCTCAGTGTCACACAGTGTCACGGCTCTTGTCAATCAGATGTATTTGTCTTTTTAAGCATGGATATACTTAAGTACAAGTGCTGCAAAGTACTTAAGTAAATGTTTTCCACTAATATGAATGATAATGGTTATTAAAGTCTTTATGTTAAATGTATACCGACAGTTTTCACACCATGTAGTGTGTACGATATGGTTCAAGGAACATCTAGGCCTACTTATTAATACGTTTTTAGCACCCGGCACATTCTTTTTCCTGGGACAGTGAAGTCATTACCAATCCTACTCTGCCTCTGATTTATTAGTTAGGTAGTTATGTTTTGCTAGTTGGTAGTCAGACTGATTTACTCGTTGCCTTCATTGGCTGGATTGGTTAGCATTAGGGTGAGAATATCAGGGTAAGCCACTCAGACGCAGAGTAGGGCGGGTCATAAAAAAATATTGTCAAATTTAGGCGCCATAATTAACCTGTAGTTAGGAAGAAAGACAGTGAGGTTTAGCTCAACATTGGGAAGACTTCTCAAATCATGCTAGTTAAACACCTGTTACTGAAGAGAGGACATGATGCCACCATAACTGAACAGAAAATCAGTTATGGTGTTTGACAGCGCCCTCTAGGGCCCGAGATCTGATGAATGTGATAACCAACCCGTGTGACAACCAACCCCGTTCTCCCTTACTTCCCATGGCTGAAACTGTACTGCAACAAACTTAAGAGATAGTCATGTTGATCAATAATATAGCATCATTATTATTATTATTAATACACACTTATGTTGTGTCCCCGGTCCTATCAATAAAAAAAGAACAAAGAACATAGTGATTTCAAACTAACTAAAATATATAAAAGCATCAAACAGAATTGCTGTTTGCATTTTATAATATTTTTTTTTATTGAGGCAATGAAACTAACAAATATGAAGTCATGTGACAAAGATCTTCACAACAAAGTCATACATTGATCCCCAGTGAGTTGGTATACAAATAGTTAAAATTATGTATTTATACAGTAGTAATTGTATAGTAGATATAACAGCAAAACAGTCCTTATATTTGCATTTTCATAACAAAGATATACAGTAATAAGATTGGCCCTCAGTAATGAATTATCCTTACTTAAAACATACCAACAAATAAAAATTGATATTTGCCTTTTCATAACAAAGTTATACTGTAAGAAGATGGGCCCTCAGTAATGAACTATACTTACTTAAAACATTGTAAAAAATAAAAATAAAAATTGATAATTGCATTTTCATAACAAAGATATACAGTAATAAGATTGGCCCTCAGTATTAGTTATACTTGCCTAAAACATTGCAAAAATAATAAAAGTAAATTGATATTTGCATTTTTATATCAAAGTTATACAGTAAGAAGATCGTCCCTCAGTAATAAGTTATACTTGCTTTAAACATTGCAAAACAATTTAAATAGTTTTTTGCATTTTCATAACACAGATATACAGTAATAAGTTTGGCCCTCAGTAATTAGTTATACTTGCTTAAAACATTTCAAAAAAAGAAATTGATATTTGGATTATCATAACAAAGTTATACAGTAATAAGATGGGCCCTCAGTAATTAGTTATACTTGTTTAAAACATTGCAAAAGAAGAAAAAAAATTGATATTTGGATTATCATAACAAAGTTATACAGTAAGAAGATGGTCCCTCCCTAATTAGTTATACTTGCTTAAAACATTCGAAAAAATGTAAATTAATATCTGCATTTTCATAACAAAGTTATAGAGTAAGAAGATGGGCCCTCAGTAATTAACTATACCTGCTTAAAACATTGTAAAAAAATAAATAAAAAATGTGATAATTGCATTTTCCTAACAAAGATATACAGTAATAAGATTGGCCCTCAGTATTAGTTATACTTGCTTAAAAACATCGCAAAAATAAGAAAAATAAATTGATATTTGCATTTTTATAAAAACGTTATACAGTAAGAAGATTTTCCCTCCGTAATTAGTTATACTTGCTTAAAACATTGCAAAAATAAGAAAATCTATTGATTTTTGCATTTTCATGACAAAGTTATACAGTAATACGTTTGACTCTCAGTAATTAGTTATACTTGCTTAAAACATTGCAAAAAATAAAAATTGATATTTGCTTTTTCATAACAAAGATATACAGTAATAAGTTTGGCCTTCAGTAATTAGTTATACTTGTTTAAAATATTATTTTTTAAAAACATGTATATTTGCATTTTCATAACAAAGATATACAGTAAGAAGATTGGCCCTCAGAAATTAGTTATACACACTTACAACATTGCAAAAACGTATATGAAATTTGTATTTACATTACAAAGTCATACAACTGGGCCTCAGAAACAAGTCAGAATTTTCAAAATGTCATATATGATTGTCTTGTTAAGCAAATGATACAATAGCTTTGTTAATAACAATGATTCAGTATCACACACACATAATAGCTAGCATTTTTAACAGGTATAGAAATATTAAGTTGACAAGATGACTTGAATCCCTAATTGATATATGCTTCTACTTTACTGAGAAGCTCATCTGCCTTCTCTACAGCTTGCCTCTCATTTTCTGCTTTGAACTGTCCATTTGGAATGTGGGGGAATGGATGACAGCTGGGGTATTGAGTCTTTTTGGGGTCCACTCCCAGCATCTTCAGACTTTGCACAATTTGAGGGAGATCTCTCAGTTGAGGGTTGTAGTGGGAAACTTCTTCAGCAATAACTGCGATGGAGCTGCTGCTGGGGTTACCATGTCTTTTATACTGTACAGCTTTGAGAGACTTTTCCACAACTTGATGGACTTTGAACAGACACCACTCTGTGCTCCCCTCACCGATGTCATTGTAAGCTGCATTTAGATCACAGCGAGCCTGTCGACACCAGCGTTGGGCCTCCTCTCTGTTTGGCCTCGGGACATCGCTATTATGGGTCCAAAAGTTGTAGGAACGGTTGCCTCTGAAGAATCGCTCTCGACCACTTCTGTGATACCTTGCTTCCTGATTCCATTGCTGGTAGAAGTTTCTGAAATTTGAATTTGCCCCTGAATAGGAGGAATAGGAGCCAGCCGTTTTGCCTTTGCTTTTGCCTTTACTGAGCTCATCAATTTGATTCTGCAGGTATTTGAATGCCTCAGCGGCAAGCGATGGGCAGTCAGGGTTTTTGTCAGGATGCCATCTTAGATAGAGTCGTCTGATGGCTTTACGCCTCTCCTCCTCAGAGAGAGTCCAGATCTCAGCCAAACATTTATCAATTTCCCTTTTAGCCTCTTCAAAAGATGCCGGTGAGGACCTTGTAGATGATGGTTGGGAAGAGGGTGGCACAGCTCCTGATACTAGCTCTAGCTCCATGCAAGAAGCTGTAGCAGAAGTGCAAGTCCCCCTATCAGGTTCAGGCTTCTTTTCGCTTTTAAACTGATATAGATCCAGACAACTGACCTCAATTGGCTCATCTTCTCCAATTAGTATGTTGTATCTCCGTGAATATTTTCCAGAGTGCCCAGGCAGTTCCTCATCAATAATTGTATAAATGTACTTGTTGTTAGTCATGTAGCCAACATATTCCCCCACTTCAAAGTTATTGAGGATGTTCATGTCCAAGGAATCATGCCATTCCTTTGGAATATCTGTCCCAGGGGCATGTGAATTGACCCGCAAGCCATCTGTTTCAGCACTGTCATGGATCCCATTCTTAGCCAGAGTTTTCTGAGCGTCTTGCAGATTGTCACACATTAGAAGTTGTCCAAGGACTGGAAGGTGTATTGCTGCAATTCTGTTGCCTAAAAGAGCGTTGATCTCCTTTGTCAATATCATATTAACTTCATTTATCACCTTAGGCGCCATGTCTTCGTTGTGTTTTAAGTAAAAGATGCAATCTGTTTTTCCTTGTTTGACGTAAACATCAATTTCCGCGGCAGTGTCATTTAATGGCTGTCTGTCCAGCCAAAGCTCTGTTTCCAAGCTTTTGCAGCAGACAATCTGAATACTACCAAAAGTCTTCTCACACATTTCAATGGCATCTTCTTGTGTTATTTTCCCCTGAGACTGCTCTCTAATAAGACAGACTAGTCCATGACGTAATGCTTCTGAGGACAGATGTTGGTCGAACCATCCTCTAAATTCACAGCTACTTCCAAGCTCACAAAGCTGCATATGTGATTCCACAACTTTCTCCTCAGTGAAGTTAGACAGCATTTTAGGCTGAAATTTTGGAGGCAGCAGTTGCAGCAATCGATGATGCTCATAAATGTCTGTGCCCAAATGACATTCACTGAGTTTCTGAAGCAACAGGAACTCATTTACCAGCGCTTCCTCTATCCTTTTAGTCTCAAATGCTGTGTCATTGTAGTACAGTGTGTGTGATGGGTACAATTTACCATCTACTGCAGGGAGATACAGAGCGTTTACATCAACGAGGTCCCGGCTTCCATGAGTTTTAATTATCTCAAACAACTGCTTAACAGCTTGTTTAACAGTTATCTGTTGGTTTGGGTTTAGTTGTGGTTTAGCAGAGGAATCAGCATAAACTGCTGCCAGAACATTACAGTACTGCTCAGCAGTAGGTTCCACCGTTACACCAATTTTCTTGAAGAACTCTGCAAACATGACATCCTTTGGAGGAATTTTGTACAAATATGGTCTGAACTCAAGGTCATAGGGCAGTGAAAGAGATGTATTATGAGCATTCACAAGTTTTGTGTCTCTTTCAACCAGCACAACTGGGAGACCTTTCAGTTGTTGGATATCAAACCCATTTGTTTGCAAGTAGGCATAAGAACTTCGAAACACATTTGCACGGGTTGTGATCAAGTTCTCAGTATCACAAGGTGACTCACAGATGTTGCTTATATTTCTGGTAATACACTGTGGAGGTGGTTGTTCAAAAGCTCCTGCATTTGTCATTTTTTTCAGAAGTTTCCCCGACTTATAAACTGGTAGATGAATAATTGCCATTGAAGACCAAATCAACTCTTGATGCTTACGATCATCGCTTTCCATCAAAGATCCTCTGATTTTAACAGCAGTTGTCTCTGTGGCGAATGGTTGGTGATAGTTGCACAGTTCATCTTCAATTTTCACAGGAAAAATGAACTTGATGTCGGCTATGTTCTCCAGGAACCTTTCCTCTTTGTTTTTGTCATTACTTGCCATAGTCAAGGCTGCTTTTAAAACTAATGACGATTTATGTTTCAACTCTTCAAGTGGACTGTTTCCTTTTGCTTCGACTTCTAACTGTTGAGCAAAATATATTATTTCATGTTTTGACACAACATGCTTCATTCCAAGTTCTTTGAGTAACTCTTTTGGTTGTTTTGTTGTTCGCAGATTTTCTTCACACACCTCAGTCCAAAATCTCTCAGGCACAAATCTTTCTTGTGGCAACATGGCTTTGTACAATGCAACACTCTCATCAAAGTAGTATGACACCAACTCAAATTTGCCCTCAGAACTGCGGATCAATTTCACTGTCTTCATTGCAGCGATGATTTCTTCCTTATGCTGACGATAATTGGAATGATGTTGCAGTGACACTAAAAGTTTGAAGCAGTGAAGCTTCTGTCTTTCTGAGAGATTGTGTACAGTGGGAAGAATAAACTTCATGAAATACTCCAGGTCAGTGAGGATTTTGATTTTCAGTATTTCTGATGCACTGCAATTCACAGGATTGTATTTGAGGAAAATTTCGTTGCTGTCAGGCAGAGTGGACAAATCTTGAAAGCTAGTCATTGAGTATGCACTGATGTTGAGGATAAATACCCCTTTCGGTCCATCAATCCTCACTCGTGTACCATGTATCGTTTCAAATAATGGCAAAGATTTGAGCTTCCTTTGATACCCTTGACTGTCTCTGGTTTTAGATAGTCCAGACTGCAAGAAGCTCTGAAGCTCATTCATCTCATCAGTGGAAAGCTTGGAAAACTCTGAGTGGTTAATGTTGAAAACTTGGTCCAATACAGAATATTTATCATTCACATCCATAAGTTCAGAGTATAGAAGTGAACGTGTTTGTGGGTCCATGCCAATGAAGAATGCACTGTCAAGCTTCATAAAACCAAGTTTAAACAGAATGCCGGATATGTCCCTATCTGAGGCAACCTGAATCACGCTTGGCATGTCTTTCATTGTTTGGAGTAAGTGCTTCTCCTTTAACCTTGGGCACACAACAGGTAAGATGCAGCAGTCATTGAAGAGCTGGCTCACTGCACTTAACGTCAGACTTTGTTTATCACCAGTACATGTTTCAGCTTTGATTTGACTTGTTAAGAACATCCAAAGTGATTTCAGCCACTTCAACATTTCCTTGTATGGGGCATGAAGACCAGTGTGAGGATCAACCTCACAGAACTGAAGAAATTGCCTAATTAAAGGTTTCAAATAGTTGACTGCACAGGGAACGGTCAAAGTGTTGACAAGTCTCAATGTGTGTAGAACATGAATCTGGTCTTCATTGGTCTCATAATCTGCAAATTGGTCCTCATAGCCAATGAACATCCTTTCATATCTTGATATCTGCTTTGGAGATCTGGAGTTAAACACTCTCAAAACATTATCTCTTGTGAGAAGAAGTGGAAGCCCATCCAGTAATCTGAAATGGTCCTTGGTGACCTGTTCCAAGTCGAGATATTTTAGGCAGAAATTCAAGAGCTTTGAGCATCGTTTTTTATCTCTGATCAGAGTGGCAGTTATGGGCAGGGGTAAATCCTCATCTGTTTGTGTTGGGTCATTGAGGGGTTTTGCTCTCAGAAAAGTCTGCACAGTTGAAGGACTGACATCTTTCACTTTAATGCCAGCAGTTTTGAAACCAGTCCATATCTTTTGCATTGTCATGGAAAAGGGAACCAGTTTCATTCCAAGGTCTTCCAAAATGGAATTAATCTCATCAGCTGATGAGTATGTCAGGTAAGGTGCCTTAGTTGATTCTGTTTCACTTACGTTACACCAGTCAAAAGAGTACTCTTTAAATACTCGTTCTGCAGTTACATGTATTGAGCTCTTCAACACTGGAATCACATTAAGGCATCTTTCATTGATTGATCTGTATACTTCATGTATCATTTCATGCCACTCCTGACCAACTTCTTTGGACACAGTTGGCCAAAAACACAAGTACGAGCTACTGAAAAATGATTCAATACGTGCAGGAGAGACTTTCTTTACTGCAATGCTTTGGCTGATGTAATCAAGGAGATCTGCATACAGTGGTGCTATGATGTTCTTTTTCAAAAATTCATTCCAGTTAGATTTCAAACTTTGGCCATCTTCTCTCCAAAGGCTTCTCCTGGCAGAATCTACCTCGAAGTTTCCATTGATGTGCACTGGCAGTCCAGTTTTCCCAGGCAGAGGAAGTGAACAAAAGGCTGCTCCATGAAAACGACTATGACTGAATTCTGTGTTAGACCCCACACACGCCGCTATTGCCGCTTGGAAAAGTTTGTATGATAGTTTTACTTCTCTTCCACCACTGTTTCTGAATGTCCCAGAATGTTCTGCAATGATCCATTTACTTTGTCTTTTATCTGAGGAGGAAATTATGGTTCTATATATGTCCTTGTGTGGGGTTATCGGTTTGCCAGAGTGCAAAGCGCTTTGTAGAAGCTTTACAAAAGCATCTTTTTCTTCTCTGCTTTTCTCTGGTTGAGGTTGAGTCTTTTCCACCAAAAATATGCTTTTAAGTGTCCCTGAATGTTCATTAATCTCATGGACTTGTATTTTGCAGATGTTTCTCAGAAACAGAATTAGTCCTTCAGAATCTTCAGAAAGGGCAGAGCACAGTTCGTTCATATCACGCTCAGTGACTCCCCGTTGGGATATTTTAGAGTTGTCTGCCATGGTATCCAACCTTAGAGGTAATCTGAACATGGTGCCATCTTCAAGGGGAAAGTGGTCTGGAAGAAAGGATCTGTAGACATCCATATACATCTCCTTGAAAGTGCCAGCTAGTTTATAACCAATTCCAGAAGATGATTTGTCTGAATCACACTCAATGTAATCTTGATTGGGATCTGAAATGCAGAGTAATTTATCTCCAGTCAAGATTGAGGGGCAGTCAGTCAGATGGTAAACAGAGTTGAATCCTACTCCGTACTTTCCTATCTTCCCTGCAGAGTTGTGCTTTCCTCCTTCTCCCAGCTGTTGAATGCCATTCAGGTCTGAATCAGAGAAGAGTTTGTTGTTGAACACACACAGTGCTGGACCCTGCAAATTGTTCCATTTCTCCCCAAACGTTTTTACTTTGCCATGCTGTCGTTTGTCCCAAACAAAGTGAATTTCTGTTGCTTCAGCATCATCAGCATTTTGAATAAGCTCTTTAAGGATATCTTTCTTTGAAGGATAGGCTGAAATTATGTTCTTAATTCGAACAGTTAATTGCTCCTTTTGTTCAAAGTGAAAGGCAAATGGTGAGATGTTGTCAACTACATGGTTTTGCAGAGCATGATGCCTGGTTGTTTTGATACCAAAATGGAGAGCCATAACACGTGGGATATTCGCATGGCATAATGTGACTCCTGAACTGATTGGGATCCATGGGCTGTCATTAAAAAAGAGCTCACTTGCAGGTTGTAAAACACCATGTTCATTGGGTATGAGACAGTCACCTGTTGTTTCCTCTTCTGCATAATATATGCCTCTACTTAAAACTGTGAGGCAAATGGCAAGATCGCTCTTTGGCAGGGGCTGGTTTCCATGTTGAATGTGCAACTTCTGGAGCACAGTTAGATACTGAGTGAGTGTAAATTTCTTTTCAATGCCTACGCTTTCCCAGAGATTCCTGAAACCAGTGAAGGCAGGCGGCAGTACATGAAGATAGGGTTTTACTTCAAATTGCTCTTTTTCAGCTACACGGTTCACATTTACAAATGCATTGCCAATAAGAATGAATGGGAATGAATTTGCGATCTGTGAAAAGTTAGTGGAATTTCCAGAAGCACAGAGCCATTGATCCAGAAACTTGTAGCATTCATTGGCTATTTTGTGAAGCATGGATTTGTCAGTGGATTGAGATTGCATATGTGCTTCATGCAGCTGCTGAAGCACCATCTCAGGCTCTGGATGGTCACGCACCCCCAAAGTTTGTAGGAGTGTATCTGTGTTGTGTATTTCCAGATTGAAGTGATCCAGGACAGGTTGTGTCATATTAACAAGTAGGGAGCATTTGTCACTAAAAACATCAGTGGGCCTTCTAAGTATAACCTGTCCGTCCATTTTTGTATCACCAGGGTAAAATGCTGGCAGAAATTCTGTCATCCTCAGTGTTTCCCAGTGGTGGGACTCATTGTTGTACATGTGATCCTTCATGAGTTCAAGAAGGCATTTCAGATGTCCATATGCTTTCATTTTGTCAGTTCTCCAGGTATTAGTGATTGTGCCTGCTTTCTTGGTTATGTCCTCCAAAGGGAGATCATCATCTGCCATTCCAAGCTCCAATAAACGTTGAATTCTTTTTGGGGAACAAAAGTCATTTTTGGTATCGCCAAGCAATCGTCCTTCTGCTTGTTCAAAAAGACAGGCTACCTTTCCTGAGGGATTCACAAGGTTCCTGATATACTGGAGCTGTCCGCCTGTTGTAGGGATGCATGGATAGTAGACCAGTAGATGGTCAATTTCTTTGATAGTAAGGTCAATAGCATGCAGCACAAGAATATCTCTACTCTTAGGGTCCATGGTAGCAAGGTTGTTAAACACTGCTTCTTGATAGAACTTCTCCCAGTTCCATGTTCTGTTGTGTAAAACCCTTTCAAGGCCAGCTTGTTTGAAGCTATTTCTCAGCCATAGTGGAAGAGGAACAACATGATTTGGTGCTTTTGCATGTTTTTGGGAGACCTGCATTGCAAGCATGCCAATGTATTTATCCTCCTCAATGCTTTCATCCAAAAATATGGCATTGTTCATTGAGCACCAGTGTTTGCCATCGCTGAAAAGCTCTTGAGCAGTAGTTTGTCGGGCAACAGTTGAGTAAAATGCATCAACCAAAGGTTTGAAAGTTTCACTCACTTTCTCCCTATTAGGCCAAAATGTGTGGTAACAGTAATTGTCCAGTTGATCATTTTCAGACATTTTCTTAAGTGCTAAGAGTGCGGTAACATATGCTGTCACTACAGGATCCTGAAGAAGAGATTTGTTCCATTCGTGTTTCACTCCACTCTCCCACAGACCTTTTCGGTTGCTCGTCACAGCAAATGTTCCATTTACATTGATTGGGAGACCTGTGGAAATGGAAAGAGGAAGGAAGCAAAATGCCTGTCCAACAAATTCAGTATCTGGATCATTTTGCAAAGGCACAGCAACCCCCCCGATTGGCAAGGAGAACTTTGCTTGCTTGTTTTCCTCAAGGGTCATTTTTAAAGACTGTCGTGTCCCAAAGCAGTTGTACAGAAGCCAGGACTGAACCTGAGTTACACCAGACTGCTGACTGGTTATTTGGACAATGTTGACTGTGCTGCAGTCAATTACCTCTTTGGATTTCCCATCATGTTTCATCAATGTTGTTTCGGCTTGATTCTGCTTTGACAAACCAGCTTCATCAGGAATTTTCATTTTGCTCACAGTGGTTTTGGAGACAGTGAAGATTGTCTCCATTTCTTCATCTCTCGGTGGTGTTGAGGCATTGTTTGAGATCTTTTGTAGAGATAATGTATTGACGTTCTTCAGAAAAAGCAGGTGAGTTTGTGAGTTGTTAGTCAAATGCTGTTGAAAACTGATGATGTTGTCATTGTGATAGACCTTTTTGCTGATCTCTGAGATGAACGCCTCTTCTTCAGTTCGGAAAGGTAGTTTGATCAGAGTGCCTTGATATGGTGCCGGTGGGCCTTGTTTGGTGAAATTGCAATCAAAAATGCGTTCATATGGTCCAAATTGACCTGGGAAATAACGAAAATGTCGCTGTAGAGAGAGGTCCAGCTTGATCCCAGGATTTGTTTTGTGTTTGATGTGCTTCTTAAGGTGAGTTACATTTGGATCCAGTATGAGAAGACTATTTCCACTGAGGATGGAAGGGACATCTGTCACATGATACACAGTATTGAATCCAAGTCCAAACTTTCCTATTTTTTCCAGCTTATCTTCCTTTGAGGCTGATCCAACTCTGACAATATTTTTCCAATCCTCAGCTGTGAACTGCTCATTATTAAATGCCCAAAGACAAGGTCCCTGACAAAGTGCCATGTCAGGGTCAATGAGACTTTCAGGGGCATCTTTGAGCACTCTGAAATCCATCAAGAATTTACAGGCCTCTGCCCCAGCATCCTCTGCATTTTGAATGAGCTCCTTGAAGATGTCACTGTCTTCATCATACTCTTTAAGAATGTTTTTAATTCTCATTGTTATTGGTTCAAATTGTCCACATTGTTCAATTCCCACTAACTCTGGATCGAGGATGTGGGTACTGAGGAGTCGGATGTTGAGCCAATCAGCTGACGCTTTTGGTATTTCCTCATGCATGACATGGATTTCCTCCTGACTGTACTGAAGCTCATCCAAACCTTCTTTGCTTACATCACAGAAGACTGTTGCTGAGCGTGGTTTGAGGGTAAATTGGCCACCCTTTGTAATGACTGGCACTGGGATGTCATCTTGCACTGTCTTCTTCTCTCTCCACAGCCAGTTAAGAATTTCTATTGAGACTTTTATCTCAGAGGAAGTTGTCAATGGCGGTTGTCTTCCTTCAATGGATTTCTTGATGGAATGAAGAATGCCAACAATTTCTTGATCTGAAAGCGATTTTCTCAGGCCAAACTCACAGAGCAAGTTCTTGTAAGGCAGAAATTCTTTTGGTACCTTCCCAATGTAAGAGCTCAGATCTAGATTACTTGGGTAGTCTAGAACCAGATTCTGTGGTGCAACAAACTGGTTGTGGCTCCACAGCCAACATGTGTCCTTGCTCATCATTGTAGAAAATGCAGAGATATGATCTTGCATGTGTGTGTAAATGCTGTTCAGTTTCCTTTTGAAATCCAAATTTGTGTCAGGATCAGCCATTTTCTGTGCTTTTAATATCAAGATTGATAAATTCTCAATCACTTTTGCAGGTGGAGGCAGGCATTTGAGACCAAGTTTGTTGCTAACTCTGTCACTGAGCTTTCCCATTAAAGGCATTACATGCCCAACAATGTCGTCAAACATAGAGTGTTTTATTTCATCTGGGCAGAAGATACAACTTCTCTGTGATTTGTCATTGCCAGGTTTAGCACAAGGGACCCATTTTAACATTTTGAGGCGATTAAGCTCTTCACGAGAAAACTTTGACAGCAGATCATTAGCATCCAACATTTTCAAGAGTACTTGAGCTCTTTTGAGAGCCTCGGTTTTAGAGTCAACATGGAGTTTGTCAATCTTTGTGGCAGCATGCAACAAGTGCCCTGGTGGCACGTCTACTTCTTTATTTAGCAACCCAAGATCTGTCAGGCTTTCAAGCATCTGTGGTGTCTTGGTATATAAAGCTGGGGGAAAGATATCTGGCTCAAAGATTATTTTGAAAGCTTGAATTCTTGGATCCAAAAAGCTTGAGGTTGTTTTCAGCTCTCCATTCACTTCGATGAACTTCAAGTTCTTACATCTATGTTTCAAGGTCTGATTTTGAAAGAAAATTATTTGACCATGCTGTAAAATCCAAGTCATTATTTTCCCAGTGTCCTCTTTACTGCAAGTCCCCTTCTCAACACTGTCAATGAGGAGATTAACTGCTTGAACTGTGTCCAGGAGATTAACTTTGAGCAGTTTTAATAGTCTGCAATCAACCTCAGTAGCACACTGCACAACTGAATCAGGCATGGGGAGCTCTTTTGGTATTGTTAGACCAGAACCTAAAAGCACAGCCTGTTTGGACTGAGCTGCAACATACGATCCTTTCATGGTTTGGAACAGAGGCATCCTTGAGAGGAAATCCTTCTCACTGCCTGAGAGAGACTCCAGACGCCAGAGATAATCTTTTAGTTCTTCTCGCTCTCTATCAGAAGAAGTCTGGAGTTCTCTGATGAGATGCTGAGAATCTAAATTCATCAGGATCTTCATGACACTCCTTGGAGATGGGCACAGCACGTAAGAGTCTAGGTCTTGATGTTTGAGCCACTCATTTTCTCTCACCACTGTACCATTAACTTTGTTTACCAAGTGAGCTAATTGTTCTGGCAAGCTACTCTGCTTACTCTTCTGAAAAATTAGGGTTGTTTTCTGTTGTACTCTTGCTAGTAATACAGGCTGACTGACAAATGGGGGACTGACTGGTATTAATGGCATTCCAGTGAAACCACTTAACTCTTTAAAGTGAGTGTTGAGAAATTTCCAGTATTCTTGGAGCCAGTCTAAAGGTGGATGTTGACTGTTGCTGATGTCCCACTTAACAAGCCCTGTCCTCGTTGGCTTCCAGTCATCTGGCAAATACCTCCTTGTGTATTCTTTCACCTGGTCGGCATCAATGTTGATTACCTTGAATAATTCTGTAAAATATGAATATATGAATATAGTGTGAAATGCATTTTACAAATAACTTTTAAAACAGCTTTTTATCAAATGTTGTTCTTACTTTCTCTAGCCAGTTGTTTTAGGTGGGTACGGCAGGCTGGACTGAGATCATCTGGGATGAAGAGGTGTTTGCAACATGGCAGCAAAGCTCTGCACAGAGGATACATTTGTTCATTGTTCATGTAAAAACAAACAAAAACAAAAAAATCTGATCCATGTCTGTGGCATCTGTGTGTTTGGATGTTTTGTCAACTACAACATTTATTTTCACACAGTTAAAGGTGCAAAATCAGTTTATGATAACAATGCTTACGTCCATAATGGCCAACCGTTAGTTTGTTTATTGATTGGTATCTTTCATTAATGAACGTTTTAGTAATCACAGCTACAAAATTAACGTCAGTACAAAATATTAATGTCATTATGCATCCACTCATCATTTATTTATGAAGAAGTTGTTTATAGTTAGTATTGGACTAATGGAGCATAAACCACATGGTTTGGTCTATATTTTGCTTGCCATCTTGTCAATACCAAGTATGTAGTAATAGTTTTTATATCTAGAGTGCGAAGACAAAATTTAAACCCTACCTTGGAAATTCATTGCTGTCAATTAAAGCAGTGTCCTCCTCTCTGTTTGTGAAAGATCTGAAAGAGCCATCACTGAGTGGAAGCAGCTGAAGACCCTGGAGTTCTCTGTATTTTCCATCACTCAAAACATACTCTAGAAGACAGAGTTTGTCTTCTTTAGAGATGTTATGCAATCCAATCCTGTGGAGAACACCCCTGAGGAAAGCTGGAGTCACATGTCTTAGACTTTCATGGTGTGGATAGGTCTCATTTATGGCTCTTGCGACACTACCTGGTACAGTGACAAGATTTTCTCCACAGGAAACCAGAGTCCTTTTAATGGTGGCCAGTATGTCAGGGCTTGTTGGACCATTACACGGAAACACAGCTTCAGATGGAGAGATAAACTTTCTTTCATCTTTGGCAAGAGAGAGGACAGCCACATCTTCTCTAAATAAGTGATGAAGGACATCTAGAGCAATGACACGCCATTTGTCTTTGTGCTGTATCTCAGCGATATCTGGCCACAGATCATACACGGATGAGACTTGGAGATTACCCTCTTGGGCAAGTTTGATAGCATCTTGAATGATCATGAGGTAAGCCTGCGGGAGCACTTCCTTCATCAGCAGTTCATTCCACACAGCATGTTCATCATGTTTCTGGTCTTCCTCTTGCCACTTGATGTGTCTTCTGTTGTCTGTGAGGCCAAAGCACGCATTGACATAAACTGGAAGTCCTGTCTTGTTGGATTCATTGTTAGGGAGTGGGAGAAAGCAGCTCAGTCTACTCTCACTACAATCTCTCTTCTCATTACAAGGGAATGCCAAGTCAACTTGAGGGAAAAAGCTCAACTTTTTTGCAAGTGAATCTATTTTTTCTACATTTCCCTCTTTCATGGTGCATGATGTCACAAGCCACTTTGTTTCCTTGTGATCCTCTGAGTTGAGGGTTATCAGTTTGAATCTTGTCGAACCCTCTGTCATTGAATTGTCTTCTGATCTCAAAATCACATCTGTGGGGACTGAGGATTTCACTTCAAGTCTGGTGTTAACAGAGCCATCTATGTTAATGTGTATCAAGGACACAGTGGTCACATGTTTTAGGAACAGGAGGCTTAAGTCTGCATCTGCAATGAAGCTATCAAAAAGCTGAACAACCCTATCAGAGTCATATAGATTATCTGAAATGTCTGATGCCTGATTACGCAAAGGGAATCTGAAAATTGTCCCATCAAAGTGCTGATCCTCCATGATGATTTTTGACCACTCCTGTCTGCTTACAAGTGAAAGAATATCTCGAAAGGGTTTGAACTGATCATGTATGTTCATCAGATTTTCTCGGTCTTCTTCATCCTCTAAAGACCACTGAAAACCTCCTTCTCTTCCCCCAAATATTTTTTCCTGGGGGTCCATCACACCAAGGTGCCCTGAACTGAAGACACTTGGCACATCTGTCAATAAAATGAAAGTGTTTGTCTCATTATTGAACTACAGACTCTATGTTCTCCAAACACTAAGCATTATACTGATACTTTAGGAATATGTGTGAAACTATGCATAGTTTTACCTGTTATGTGGTAAACAGAGTTGAAGCCAATCCCAAACCTCCCAACTTTGTTTGGGTCATTGCGCTTGACACTCCTCCCTGAAGTCTGAATTCCTTTCCAGTCATCTTCAGTGAATGCTGCATTGTTGTAGGCATATAGAGCAGGACCTTTGCAAAAATAACAAAGTACTTTTACCAGAGAAGTTAAGTAAATGCATCAATGTGTTGTCATTCATCCCTTTTATTGTCTCTGTACCTTCTCGCTTATTTTGTTATTAATTTTAGTCAGACACTGCTTAATGTCCCTTAAGCAATATTAAAGTAATGTTAGGGTCTTTTCTTTAATTTGGTGACCACAATCTACTGTCAACTGCCTGTAGATACTATCAGTCCCTGGAAAAAATATTATGTAAAGGTATAATTATAGTATATATAACGTATTCATGTCAAATGGAACCAGCAACATAACATCTTCTAAATATAAATGATTAACATCAGAGTCATATGCCGTTCTATCAAGCAATCATGAGAACCACGTTTGCGGTGGGTCACCAGAAAACAAAGCCTTATTAAATAGCCTCACAAAATTCATATTTTGCTCCAATGAGAAAAAATATTAGAAGAGTGCCCTCTCTGCCAAATATGCTAAAGTAACTTACACAAAACATAACAGAACAGACAGGACCAGAGTAGACATTTGAGCACTGGACCTTCTTTCTTGGAGGCTAAAACTGAATCACTGTCTTTTCCACCCTCTATTTGCTCTATTCATGTATTTTTAATATACTGTACATTTAGTGATTGGTGCTGATAACAACCCTGGAACATCCATATTCTCTGAACATCATGCATACCTTGGTATTTTCCCAGTTCATCAGTCCAAAGACTCTCAGTCCCATAGCTTCTTTCATCATGGATGAAAACCACTTCTGTCGCTCCAGCATCATCTGCATTTTGAATCAGCTCCTGTTTACAAATTAAACATTTTAACCTTTTTCAGACCCAAACTAACACTCAGGGAGTCTCGTGTTCATCTGCAGTTACATCACTGTGCCGAGCTGCAAATCTGAGCTACACATATCGTTTATAGTTTACTTTTTGTGTGTATCAGTGAAGGTTCTCGGTCCTTCAGCAAACTGGAGTGCTAAAGCAACTGGACATTATTAGACAGTATTGGTCATATTTAAATGAATACATCATGTTACAGTAAGAAAAGCACATTTACCATAAAAACTGGTGTATAAGACGCACCTATTACGCAATATTTTTTCATTTAAAAGTGGGGTACACCGGTGTGTCCTATACAGCAGTAAAATACAAAGAGATGTTGGGTCTGGATATGATCATATGTATTTAAAGGGCTGTCCACATTAAGAATGATTACTATAACTGTAAAGATAATGATGTGAGCGTCCACACTATGAACTATAATGTCATATAAACAGTGGTGTCAAGCACGCTCTGCGCACTCCAGCTATGTCTGCAGCTGATGAAAATAGAGTCATTAATGCTGTATGTTGTGTGGAAAAAAATATTGTGTGTTGATAAGTAGTATTTCGGGACACTAGTTGCTGTGATGTTTCAGTATTTACAGACCAAACTGATGCTGAAGCGCGTTACTGTGTTCTTTTAAAAGGTTTATCAGGTATTCATGTATCAACCAACATATGAAAGGTTTTGTAATGTATTTATTATAAACAGTATTTGACTGAAGATCATCGTACCCACCTTCAAAATTTGTCCACCATCTGGATATCGACGTAGAATATCTTTCAGGTAGTCAATGAAGGGCGGCGCTGTTGCCCCGAAGGAAGCCCTGAACAAAACAGCAGGATCACGTAATGAGAACATTTTAGTCAAGTTTAAATTAGTACAGAGCCACCGTATAGGAACAACCAATCAATGGACCAAATTTATGTTCAACCAGTACATCTTACATGTAGCTTTTGGTTTAGACTACATAAGACTTAGTTGGTCTTACGTACATATCATATACTTTTGGCATTGTACATGTGACTGTGCCCTCTTAGACACACAATCACAAAAAATGTCTTGCTTCACCTAATGACCACTTATGAAACATGACATGGTATGAATATGAAGTTAAGGTAATTAGTTATCAATAATGGAATTATTATATTTAGTTAGTTATACGTTTTCGATTTTGTTTAACACACACATATTCATAATACCAACAACATGACATATTAATGAATACTAATAATAATACCAATGAATGGGATATCGTTTTCAGCCTTAAGAAAATTGAGGGTATATTAACCCACTGTAAATGTCTGTTACTATAGTAGGATCTTAAATATTAACAGTTCTACTGTTACATCATTTAATTATTAATTGCACGTGTCACATTTAATTTGTGCTCATTTTGCACCTTCATATATTCTATACACTTATTTTCTTTAGTAAGACAGTACATGCTTCCTTTGTACAGTCAGTATTCAATTTCAAGGTTTATATCTCATTTCAAAACTATTTCCTTCCATAAATAGTACATTTTCAATTCAATTTTAATATTAATTTATTCATCTCTTTACATTATATTAACCATATCATTATTATTATTATTGTTCATGTTGGAGCAAACACCAAAACATTCTTTATATGATTCCATTCTTGGCTAATAAAACAGATACTGATTCTGATTAACTTATATAATTCTTACATAACTTAATTTACTACATTACATATCGATATAAAGCATATTAGATCATGATTAAATTAAACCTTGATAATTATCATTGTCCCTTTGGCTCTTTGAATAGATACAAACACGTCACTAACACTATACCAAAGTCCAGTGTTAAATCAGATGATCTATGTCAAATCAAGTCAATTTTATTTGTATAGCCCAATATCATATGACACATTTTCCTTAGGGTTTTTTTTTTATTCAGTAATATACCACAATGTATCCTTAAACCCTGTGACACAAAAAGATTTTACAAGAAGTCACCAATGGTTGAAAAAAATAAATGTTTTTCCAAAACTGTGCATGTATTCATCAGTCGATGTTGATGTCCTCAGTCATCATCTGTGACATACTATTAATTTCCTAGATAGGTCAAAAACAACTACTACTCTAGGAAATTTGTCACTATCTGGCAGTTGCAGCAAAGCTAAAATCAGTAGTGTAAGCAGGCCCATAGCTGGGGATGACATCCACTGCCAGTAACTCAGAAATTTGCATGTTTCCTCATTGCCCTCAAAATACCAGAACAACCTCTTATTGTCATCAGTCGTGGCAACTTACCGAGTTTTTTTCTTTGTCTTCAGACTCATCCTTCCTGGTTAGGATGCTGCAAAAGAGTCCAGAGTGTTGTGACAAACGTACACCAAACTCAAACTACATTATTTAGCTGCAGTTGCTTAATTGTAAGTTAACATTAAGCTGTAAGGCCTGAGCACTTTATTTCAATTCAGTCAACTTAGTTTTTCTGTAAAAGTGTGCATAATTAAACAGAAAACAGATTAAAGCAGCATAAATAAGTCCAGTTTAGGGATAGTTATTAAGACATTAGTTCAAATGAATAGTTGTTTCCATGAATCAAAGTATACACAACTGGAAATGTACATAATCAGATATTATTGGTTACTGTAAAATGTTGTCTAAACATAACAGAATTTGAACCCTGTGTTTGCATTGCCTTTGGTATGATATGATATTAAATGAGAAAATCTTTTTTTTATTTTTTTTTTTAAAGTAAATAAATACAAAAATGGAAGAAAAATATATAGGAAACATTATGTTCAGTATTTGCTTGAATCTGTGTTTCTCTGTTGTTCTATGTATTGTTTACTTGCATGTGTATTTATTTGTTACTTTGGTCATATGGGTGTGGTTTAGGTTTTAATGCTGAACCCGACTAAAGATGCAAAGGTCAACCACTCAGTCTTTTATTACACATAATGACACAACTAACTAAATCATGTTTTCAGGGGTCCCCTCCATGGAGCAGTTTGAACTCTGAGTTGATGAACACTGAGATGAAAACTGTGACTCAGTTCATCAATGCTCCAATAATGTGAGTCACCTGGCAACAGGTAAAAAAAGGCAGGGTTTCCATTTTAATCCAGTGGAGGTATTCATGTGTGTGTATGCAGTTTGTGCATACACACTTTGTCTTATCAGAATGTGAGGGCAAGTAAGTGATAACTTTATAGTCACTAGGTAACAAACTAATATCTAACCAGATATTGCACTTTGAGCTCAGGATTAACACCAGAGAATACTTTCTGGAACACACTTCACTTTCTGTGAAGGAGCATTAAAGTATTTATATTTTATATCTTAATGTGTTTCTATCATTAAGATTTGTAAACAGGTAAAACTGGTTCATCTGTCACAATGCTGACTCACTGAACTCACTAGAAGACCCCCAAAACATCTACAGCTTCTTGTTTCAGATAATGTTGCTGAGTCACACAGCAGTGTTGTAGAAGAAATTGCTGCTTGTATGATCCTGTGTACTCATCTATCCATCTAAGGCTGAAACTGTCCTAGTGTGCAGGTTTGTCTAGTTGCATGCTCACTCCACAATACAGCAAGTGTGGCATGCAAGGAGGTGCATGAAAGAGCCAAGACAGTTTCAAGTAGACTTAAAAAAATAATTTTATATTTTCATGTAGCTTTTCCTTAACCTCTTAACTTAGATGTCCAGTCTTATCTAGAATTTACACAAATAAATGGTGTGATTCAATGTTGCTGCCTTACTGAGTTTCCCAAACTGCTACTCTACTTCTCTATAAAAGTATAATAATAGCTGTATTATTATTGTTTGACTACACTGAGAAGAGGAAATGACCACCCTCTGGTGGAAATTGACGCTGGTGACACTTCTGAGTTTATAGTTAGGGGTTGAATTATGTTCAGCACCAAGCAGGAAATGGACAGATTAATTGCAGAGGAAGTTTCAGGAATGAGAGGAACATATGCAAAAAAATAAATATAATATGTACCGACATAATGAATGCAGAAGAATAATACAAAAATAACATTTTTTAAATTTAAAAGTGAAGGACTAAATCAACTTTAATTTTCTTAATTTTTCTTTTTTTGCATCTATTTCTTACATAATGGAACAGCTGTAGAAAGTAAATTCACAAGATAATAAATCACACAATTCACAATACCTCAGTCATGGTGAGTCTTGCTTGTATAAGTCCGGCTGTGATAAATGTCAGAGAAACTTAATGATGCCTGATTCACCAGCTCAGCGTTTATAAAGGCTGCTGGTGTCCAGCCCCAAAATCACACGTCGTTTCAAGTCTACTCAGTCTTTCATTTCTCTCTCAAATCCAGTTTGCTTCAAGTGAAACGAAACTTTAGAATTACCAACAACACCTACCAACGATCGTTTTCTTCTTGTTTGGTCAGTGAAACGAAACTTTACCTCTTATCAATGAATTGATCATTTCCGCTGCTGATCTGCCATCAAATAGAGCACCAGGCCGTCACGTCTTTGTCATATTTACCACAAATACACGTTTAATGTGAGCTCATTGTGTTTTCTCAGTGACGATTCGTTCATTGTCATCATAGTTTGAATGCTTGTGCCTCATGACTGTATGAAATTATCATTTATTATCAGGGTTGGGAAAGTTATTTTAAAAATGTATTCAGATACAATAGGCTATAGTCTGGTAAAAATGTTGTCAGTAACGTAATATTAAATTAATGTCACACACAATACCAATACCAAAAATATAATTTTTAAATTAGAAATACTAAAGACATAAGGCATACTTTCCGCGCAAAATTGGCCATTTTCTATGCAAATAAATCTAATTTCAAAAACAGTTTAATAGACAAAGACCAGCACAAATTATTGGCACAAGCAGTTAGGGTGGAGAAATTAGTGTGTCCAGAGAGTAGTAATTTTGTTAACTCTCTCTCTCTCTCTCTCTCTCTCTCTCTCTCTCTCTCTCTCTCTCTCTCTCTCTCTCTCTCTCTCTCTCTCTCTCTCTCTCAAGGCTTGAATGATATCGAATTGATATGATATCAAGGGTGAAATCTCCAGTCTGACACTGGGCTACTTAAAAATAAAAATGTCCTGACAGCTCTGATGGAGCTCATGCATAGGTTTTTTAATTTGTTTTAATAACCAATCCCACGTATAAACATGAGTCTATGTGTAACAGCGGATCTGTGTAAATGTGCAGCAGAACACAGAACATTAATCACCGTTACATCCTGATTGATCCGATGCAAATGAAGTTACGGCTGCTGAAGCATGCTTAAATGCGCACAGCCCTTTTGTCAGCTTGAAGAAGCATTTCAGCTGCTGTGTGATTCTGCAGCCAGTTGTGACATACAGCCAACTGTGTGTTGCTCTCAAATGCGGATTAGCGCCAAATCTTTTGTGGGTAGGTCCATGAAACGGAGCAGATTGCAGGTGAAAATACGGCGCAGTTCACGTAACATTCTCAGGCTGGCGTTTCTGATGAAATACCGCCCGGCTTGCTGGCTGTGTCAAGTCTGAGTCCGTCCGGGTATTGTTATTAGGCTATTGTAAATATACGGTGGATTTATAACTGACTTATGTATTTCATAATAATTGTAAAATAGCTACTGTAAAATATTCACTTGCATGTAAATTAAAAGTCAATAGAGTCAGTTAACGTAACAGTGAATAGCTGCAATTTAACAGCATTTTACATTAGCCTATTTCAAGGTGTGGAAATGTGTACAAATCCAGTCCATCACACTCATGTAAACACATGGGTTAATAATGCTGGGTCATAATTCTGTGTTATTTTGGGCCCTGTAAACACATTGTTGGATTGTTTATGCTGGGTCAAAGGGTTTGTAGAGGTTAATTCACAGCTGGACACTAATTGGGTTATTTTGACCCAGCAGTTGGTTAATTCATTCCTAACCCTAACCCTTTTTTTTTTTTTAAATGGATATCAGTAACTAATGTTAGCTAAGTAACGTTAGCCTGCTTTTTTAAAATATTTTTTTATTAGCTATCTAACTAACACTGGCTATAAGGTTAACCAGGCCATTATTGTTTTTGAATATTTTGCAATTGAATGTGTGGCTTTATTGTTATGACCTGGCTCAAGTGGCCACAACAAAACGGAGACACACACCATGGCAGTTGGTTAAAAAAAAATTATGGCACTTAAATTATGAAGCAGAGGGGAGAAGGTTAACAAGGTTTTGGCTGTCTTATTGTACATTTTTAGCTTAACACCGATTTCAGTAGCCTAGAAACTCCAACGGTGTGTAGATGTGAGGTACAAACAGAGAGAGAAAACTTCATCATCCACGCCAGAAGGTGCAGCCACTTTTCTTAGTAGAAGTTGTCAGAGAAAAACTTGCTAACTTACAGTCAAATGAACGTTGCTCTGCTGAGATAGACTTTTGGATTTACTAGGACTCTTCTTGGTGAGTTAAACTGTTTCTGAAGCTATACTCACAGCAGCAAGTTTTTGTGTGAAATTATAAAGGCTGTTTTCTGTAAGATGCAAGTTAGTTAGCCAGTTGTAACAGTGTATGTAAGTAATGCAGGTAATATACACATAGTGAACAGTGTGTATTTGTATAATCATGCAATGCTGTGCACTCATAAAAGCTTTTTCTGTAGATGCTCCATGGTCACACAGTCGTCATCTCAGGCTGCAGGAGAGTCTTGTTTGTTCCCTTTGCTAAGAAGAAACCCTGATCAATGTTTTTAGTTTGTTTGTGAATGGTTGTGTACACTGTTCATGTAATTCATGAAAGTATATTAGTATGATACATCAGCAGAGAGACAAGGAAGCTGGATGTAGATGTTTGAATATCATTGTTACTGTTTGTTATACAGGTCAGGTTTTGATGTATGATTTAACAAGTTTCCATCAAAGATGACAAGCCACCAGGATCCACTGTGAGCCACCAGGATCCACTGTGATGATGATTTATGTACTTTGGATGGATGTGACCTCTGCTGTTTTTGCAGTAGGACAGAGCTGCACTTCACTGCTCCTCTGCACATCTTGTTAGGAGAATAAGGTGAAATTTAGTTTATTTATTTCAGTATTTCAGGCCCGTTCTTGACTTCCTGACTTGTTTAGTAACCAGGTTGATGGTGACAGGTTGCTTTTGCATTTGAATACAAATTTGACTTGACATATTTACATTGGTCATGTTTGCAGTGGATGGTTTTTTGACGATTCTTTTTTAAAATTAGATACTACTACAAAATAAGCACAATGTGTTAAATAACATAAACAACCTAAATATCAATTATATTTCAACATTAACTGACTGATGTGTACATGCCTTCACCATATTTGCCGGCCATGCCATCAAAACAGACTTTTGCTGGAGGCAGATAATTGTTTCAAGGCTTTTTTTGGTTTAGACATAAATTACACTACGTAGCCCTTCAATTTTTATTTGCTGTTTTTATTCACATTCAGAGGTGGGGTATAAGGGGAGTAGTACATTGTATGAACGTTATTAAATGCCCATTTACTGTGACTTCTTTTAATAGTATACCGGCATCTATGCTGCCAGTGTTACTGTTATTTTACAGTGAAAGTCTTTACAGTTACTTATTTAGTATTGAACGTGGTTAGGGTTAGGGTTAACCATCCAAAGACTCTGTATGTTGATCTACAATATAGCATAATTATTATTATTAATACACACTTATGTTGTGTTCATGGTCTTATCATCGAGAAAAGAACAAAGAACATAATAATTCCAAACTAACTAAATGATGTGAACCAGAATTGCTGTTTTGCGTTTTATTGACACCCCCCCCCCCCCCACACACACACACAAAAGGTAAGAAACAAACAACAAACTAACAAATAATTAAGTAATGTGACAAAGATCCACAAACTTCTTTTACATCTCCATAACAAAGTCATGTATTGGTTATATTGATCCCCAGATGGTTGGTATAAAAGTAATTACATTTATGCATTTATACAGTAGTAATGTATAGTAGATATAAATGTTAAGTATTTTAAACCATAAAAACACAGCAAAAAATTCTTATATTTGTATTTTCATAACAAAGTATTACAGTAAGTAGATTGGCCTTGAGTATTTAGTTATACCTGCTTGAAAGTTTAAAAAAAACATTTTGTATTTGCATTTGAATAAAAAAAAGGTATATACAGTAAGAAGATTGGCCCTCAGTAATTAGTTATACTTGCTTAAAAAACTGTGAAAAGACATTTGATATTTGCATTTTCATAACAAAGTTGTACAGTAATAAGATGGTAATTAGTTATACTTGCTTAAAACATTGCAAAAAAAATTTTGTATTTGCATTTTTATAAAAAGAAAAGGTATATACAGTAAGAAGATTGCCCCTCAGTAAATTAATTATACTTGCTCAAAACATTGCAAAAAAATAAAAAATGATATTTGCATTTTCATAATATGGATATACAGTAAGAATATGGCCCCTCAGTAATTAGTTATATTTGCTTTAAACATTGCAATTTTTTAAAATATTTGCATGTTCATAACAAAGTTATACAGTAAGAAGATGGGCCCTCAGTAACTAGTTAAACACATATACAACATTGCAAAAACTTCTTTGATATTTGTATTTACAATATAAAGTCATACATCTGGGCCTCAGTAACAAGTCAGAATTTTCAAAACTTGTCTTGTCTTGTTAAGCAATGATACAGTAGCTTTGTCAATAACAATGAATCAGTATCACACACACATAATTGCTAGCATTTTTAACAGGTATAGAAATGCTAAGTTGACGAGATGACTTGTGTTTGTCTTGAATCCCTAATTGACATATGCTTCTACTTTACTGAGAAGCTCATCTGCCTTCTCTACAGCTCGCCTCTCATTTTCTGCTTTGAACTGTCCATTTGGAATGTGGGGGAATGGATGACAGCTGGGGTATTGAGTCTTTTTGGGGTCCACTCCCAGCATCTTCAGATTTTGCACAATTTGAGGGAGATCTCTCAGTTCAGGGTTGTAGAGGGAAACTTCTTCAGCAATAACTGCGATGGAGCTGCTGCTGGGGTTACCATGTCTTTTATACTGTGCGGCTTTGAGGGACTTTTCCACAACTTGATGGACTTTGAACAGACACCACTCTGTGCTCCCCTCACCGATGTCTTTGTAAGCTGCCTTTAGATCACAGCGAGCCTGTCGACACCAGCGCTGGGCCTCCTCTCTGTTTGGCCTTGGGATATCGCTATTATGGGTCCAAAAGTTGTAGGAACGGCTGCGTCTGAAGAATCGCTCTCGACCATTTCTGTGATACCTGGCCTCCTGATTCCATTGCTGGTAGAAGTCTCTGAAATTTGCCCCTGAATAGGAGGAATAGGAGCCAGCAGTTTTGCCTTTGCTTTTGCCTTTACTGAGCTCATCAATTTGATTCTGCAGGTATTTGAATGCCTCAGTGGCGAGCAAGAGGCAATCAGGGTTTTTGTCAGGATGCCATCTTAGATAGAGTCGTCTGATGGCTTTACGCCTCTCCTCCTCAGAGAGAGTCCAGATCTCAGCCAAACATTTATCAATTTCCCTTTTAGCCTCTTCAAAAGATGCCGGTGAGGACCTTGTAGATGATGGTTGGGAAGAGGGTGGCACAGCTCCTGATAGTAGCTCTAGCTCCATGCAAGAAGCTTCAGCAGAAGTGCAAGTCCCCCTATCAGATTCAGGCTTCTTTTCGCATTTAAACTGATATAGATCCAGACAACTGACTTCAATTGTCTCATCTTCTCCAATTAGTATTTTGTATCTCCGTGAATATTTTCCAGAGTGCCCAGACAGTTCCTCAACAATAACTGCATAAATGTACTTGTTGTTAGTCATGTAGCCAACATATTCCCCACCTTCAAAGTTATTGAGGATGTTCATGTCCAAAGAATCATGCCATTCCTTTGGAATATCTGTCCCAGGGGCATGTGAATTGACCAGGAAGCCATCTGTTTCAGCACTGTCATGGATCCCATTCTCAGCCAGAACTGTCTGAACATCTTGCAGATTGTCACATGCGAGAAGTTGTCCAAGGACTGAAAGGTGATCTGTCGCAATTCTGTTGTCTAAAAGAGCGTTGATCTCCCTTGTCAATATCATAACAACTTTAAAAGACACCTTAAAAGCTATGCCCTCATTGTGTTTTAAGTAAAAGATGCAATCTGTTTTTCCTTGTTTGACGTAAACAGCAGTTTCAGCGGCAGTGTCATTTAATGGCTGTTTGTCCAGCCAAAGCTCTGTTTCCAAGCTTTTGCAGCAGACAATCTGAATACTACCAAAAGTCTTCTCACACATTTCAATGGCATCTTCTTGTGTTATTTTGCCCTTAGACTGCTCTCTAATAAGACAGACTAGTCCATGACGAAATGCTTTTGAGGACAGATGTTGGTCAAACCATCCTCTAAATTCACAGCTACTTCCGAGCTCACAAAGCTGCATGTGTAATTCCACGACTTTCTCCTCAGTGAAGTTAGACAGCATTTTAGGCTGAAATTTTGGAGGCAGCAGTTGCAGCAATCGATGATGCACAAACATGTCCTTTCCCAAATGACATTCACTGAGTTTCTGAAGCAACAGGAACTCATTTGCCAGCGCTTCTTCTATCCTTTTAGTCTCAAACGCTGTGTCATTGTAGTACAGTGTGTGTGATGGGTATAATTTACCATTTACTGCAGGAAGATAGAGAGCTTTTACATCAACGAGGGCCTGACTTTCATGAAGTTTAATTATCTCAAACAACTGCTTAACAGCTTGTTTAACAGTTGACTTTTGGTTTGGGTTTAGTTGTGGTTTAGCAGAGGAATCAGCATAAACTGCTGCCAGAACATTACAGTACTGCTCAGCAGTAGGTTCCACCGTTACACCAATTTTCTTGAAGAACTCTGCAAACATGACATCCTTTGGAGGAATTTTGTACAAATATGGTCTGAACTCAAGGTCATAGGGCAGTGAAAGAGATGTATTATGAGCATTCACAAGTTTTGTGTCTCTTTCAACCAGCACAACTGGGAGACCTTTCAGTTGTTGGATATCAAACCCATTTGTTTGCAAGTAGGCATAAGAACTTCGAAACACATTTGCACGGGTTGTGATCAAGTTCTCAGTATCACAAGGTGACTCACAGATGTTGCTTATATTTCTGGTAATACACTGTGGAGGTGGTTGTTCAAAAGCTCCTGCATTTGTCATTTTTTTCAGAAGTTTCCCCGACTTATAAACTGGTAGATGAATAATTGCCATTGAAGACCAAATCAACTCTTGATGCTTACGATCATCGCTTTCCATCAAAGATCCTCTGATTTTAACAGCAGTTGTCTCTGTGGCGAATGGTTGGTGATAGTTGCACAGTTCATCTTCAATTTTCACAGGAAAAATGAACTTGATGTCGGCTATGTTCTCCAGGAACCTTTCCTCTTTGTTTTTGTCATTACTTGCCATAGTCAAGGCTGCTTTTAAAACTACTGATGATTTACGTTTCAACTCTTCAAGTGGACAGTTTCCTTTTGCTTCGACTTCTAACTGTTGAGCAAAATGTATTATTTCATCTTTTGACACAACATGCTTCATTCCAAGTTCTTTGAGTAACTCTTTTGTTTGGATTGTTTGCATTGCATTTTCTTCACACACTTCTGTCCAAAATGTCTTGGGCAAAAATCTTTCTTGTGGCAACATGGCCTTGTACAAAGCAACACTCTCATCATAGTAGTATGATGCCATCTCCAATCTGCCCTGAGAACTGCGGATCAATTTCACTGTCTTCATTGAGGAGATGATTTTGTCCTTATGGTTAGGATAATTGAAATTTAGTTGTAGTGATAATAACATTTTGAAGCAATGAAGTGTCTGTCTCTCTGAGAGATTGTGTGCAACGGGAAGAATGAACTCCATGAAATACTCCAGGTCAGTCAGGGTTTGGATTTTCAGTACGTCTGATACACTGCAGTTCACAGGATTGTATTTGAGGAAAATGTTGTTGCTGTCAGGCAGGGTGAACAAATCTGGAAATCTAGTCATTGAATATGCACTGATGTTGAGGATAAATACCCCTTTAGGTCCATCAATCCTCACTCGTGTACCATGTATTGTGTCAAATAATGGCAAGGATTTGAGCTTCCTTTGATACCCTTGAATGTCTTTGGTTTTTAATACTCCAGACTGCAGGAAGCTCTGAAGCGCTCTCATCTCATCACTGGTAAGCTTGGAAAACTCTGAGTGGTTAATGTTGAAAACTTGGTCCAACACAGAACTTTCATCATTCACATCCATAAGTTCGGGTTGTAGAAGTGAACGTGTCTGTCGGTTCATGTCAATGAAAAATGCACTGTCAAGCTTCATAAAACCAAGTTTAAACAGGATGCCTGATATGTCCCTTTCTGAGGCGACCTGAATAACACTTTGCATGTCTTTCATTGTTTGCAGGAAGTGCATGTTGTTTAACCGTGGACACACAACAGGTAAAATGCAGCAGTCGTTGAAGAGCTGCCTCACAGCACTTAATGTCAGACTTTGTTCATCATCAGTAGATGTTTCAGGTTTGATTTGACTTGTTAAGAACATCCAAAGTGATTTCAGCCACTTTGACATTGCCTCGTTTGGGACATGAAGACCAGTGTGAGGATCCACTTCACAGTTTTGGAGAAGATGCTGAATATATGGTTTTAAATAATTGGCTGCAGTGGGAAGTGTCAAACTGTTGACAAGTTTGAGAGTTTGTAGAGCATCAATCTGGTCTTTGTTGGTCTCATAATCTGCAAATTGGTCCTCGTAGCCAATGAACAGACTGTCGTATCTTGTTATCTGCTTTGGAGATTTGGAGTTAAATACTCTCAAAATGTTATCTCTTGTGAGAAGAAGTGGAAGTCCATCAAGTAAACTGAAGTGGTCCATGGTTACCTTTTTCAAGTCGAGATCTTTTAAGCAGAAACTCAAGAGCTTTGAGCATTGTTTTTTATCTCTAATCAGAGTGGCAGTTATGGGCAGGGGTAAATCCTCATGTGTTTGTGTTGGGTCATTGAGGGGTTTTGCTCTCAGAAAAGTCTGCACAGTTGAAGGACTGACACATTTCACTTTAATGCCAGCAGTTTTGAAACCATGCCATATCTTTTGCATCGCCATGGAAAATGGAACCAGTTTCATTCCAAGGTCTTCCAAAATGGAATTAATCTGACCACCTGATGAATATTGTAGGTGAGGTGCCTTTGTTGATTTTGTTTCACTGACATTACACCAGTCAAAAGCGTACTCTTTAAATACTCGTTCTGCAGTTACACGTATTGAGCTCTTCAACACTGGAATCACATTAAGGCATCTTTCATTGATTGATCTGTATACTTCATGTATCATTTCATGCCACTCCTGACCAACTTCTTTGGACACAGTTGGCCAAAAACACAAGTACGAGCTACTGAAAAATGATTCAATACGTGCAGGAGAGACTTTCTTTACTGCAATGCTTTGGCTGATGTAATCAAGGAGATCTGCATACAGTGGTGCTATGATGTTCTTTTTCAAAAATTCATTCCAGTTACATTTCAAACTTTGACCATCTTCTTTCCAAAGGCTTCTTCTGGCAGAATCTACCTCAAAGTTTCCATTGATGTGCACTGGCAGTCCAGTTTTTCCAGGCAGAGGAAGTGAACAAAAGGCTACTCCATTAAAATGAATAGGGCTGGATAGTTCTATTCCAGCAGGGCTGGAGAGTGCTCGATTTAAAGTCGTACTGATATTTGACTTAACACACACTGCTATTGCAGCTTGGGGAAGTTTGTCTGAAAGTTTTACATTTCTTCCACCACTGTTTTTGAATGTGCCAAACTGCTCCGCAATTATCCATTTACTTTCACTTTTATTTGAGGTGGAAATAATGGTTCCATAAATAGCCTTGCATGGGGTTATCTGTTTGTCAGATTGTAAAGCATTTTGTAAAAGCTTTACAAAAGCATCTTTTTCTTCTCTGCTTTTCTCTGGTTGAGTCTTTTCAACCACAAAGATGCTTTTAGGTGTCCCTGAGTGTTCATTGATTTCATGGACTTGTATTTTGCAGATGTTTCTCAGAAATATAATTAGTCCTTCAGGATCTTCAGCAAGGGCAGAGCACAGTTCTTTCATGTCATCCTCAGTGACTCCCTGTTGGGATATTTTAGAGCTGTCTGCCATGGTATCCAACCGTAGAGGTAATCTGAACATGGTGCCATCTTCAAGAGGAAATTGGTCTGGAAGAAAGGATCTGTAGACATCCATATACATTTCCTTGAAGGTTCCATCCAGTTTATAACCAATCCCAGAAGATGATTTGCCTGAATGACACTCAATGTAATTTTGATTTGGATCTGAAATGCAGAGCAATTTATCTCCAGTCAGAATTGAGGGGCAGTCAGTCAGGTGGTAAACAGAGTTGAATCCTACCCCGTACTTTCCTATCTTCCCTCGAGAATTGTGCTTGCCTCCTTCTCCCAGCTGTTGAATGCCAATCAGGTCAGCGTCAGAGAAGACTTTGTTGTTGAACACACACAGTGCTGGACCCTGCAAATTGTTCCATTTCTCCCCAAACGTTTTTTCATTGTCATGCTGTCGTTTGTCCCAAACAAAGTGAATTTCTGTTGCTTCTGCATCATCTGCATTTTGGATAAGCTCTTTAAGGATATCTTTCTTTGAAGGATAGGCTGAAATTATGTTTTTTATTCGAACAGGTAGTTTCTCCTGCTGTTCAAACTGAAAGGCAAATGGTGAGATGTTCTCAACTACATGGTTTTGCAGAGCATGATGCCTGGTTGTTCTGATTCCAAAATGGAGAGCCATAACACGTGGGATATTCTCGTGGCATAATGTGACGCCAGAACTGATTGGGATCCATGGGCTGTCATTAAAAAAGAGCTCACTTGCAGGTTGTAAAACACCATGTTCATTGGGTATGAGGCAGTTGCTCGTTTTCTCTTCTGCATTATATATGCCTCTGTTTAAAACGGTGAGGCAAATATCAAGATCAATCTTTGGCAGGGTGTTGTCTCCATGTTGAATGTGCAACTCCTGCAGCACAGTTAGATACTGGCTGAGTGTAAATTTCTTTTCAATGCCTACACTTTCCCAGAGATTCCTGAAACCAGTGAAGGCAGGTGGGAGTACATGGAGATACGGTTTTGCTTCAAATTGCTCTTTTTCAGCTACACGGTTCACATTTACAAATGCATTGCCAACAAGAATGAATGGGAATGAATTTGCACTCTGTGAAATGTAAGTGGAATTTCCAGAAGTACAGAGCCATTGATCCAGAAACTTGTAGCATTCATAGGCTATTTTGTGAAGCATGGATTTGTCAGTGGATTGAGATTGCATATGTGCTTCTTGCAGCTGCTGAAGCACCATCTCAGGCTCTGGATGGTCGCGAACCCCCAAAATTTGTAGGAGTGTATCTGTGTTGTGTATTTTCAGAGTGCAGTGATCCAGGACAGGTTGTGTCATATTAACAAGTAGGGAGCATTTGTCACTAAAAACATCAGTGGGCCTTCTAAGTATTACTTGTCCTTCCATTTTCGTATCACCAGGGTAAAATGCTGGCAGAAATTCTGTCATCCTCAGTGTTTCCCAGTGGTGGACCTCTTTGTCGTACATGTGATCCTTCATGAGTTCAAGAAGGCATGTCAGATGCCCATATGCTTTCTTTTTGTCAGTGCTCCAGGTTTTGTTGATTGTTCCTGCTTTCTTGGTTATGTCCTCCAAGGGGAGATCATCATCTGCCATTCCAAGTGCCAGTAAGCGTTGAATCCTTTTGGGAGAGCAAAAGTCATTTTTAGTACCTCCAAGCAATCGTCCCTCTGCTCGTTCAAAAAGACAGGCCACTTTTCCTGAGGGATTCACAAGATTCTTGATATACTGGAGCTGTCCGCCTGTTGTGGGAATGCATGGATGGTTGACCAATAGATTGTCAATTTCTTTGATATTAAGGTCAATAGCATGAAGCACAAGAGTATCTCTACTCTTAGGGTCCATGGTAGCAAGGTTATCAAAAACTGCTTCTTGATAAAACTTCTCCCAGTTCCATGTTCTGTTCTGTAAAACATTTTCAAGGCCAGCTTGTTTGAAGCTATTTCTCAGCCACAGTGGAAGAGGAACAACATGATTTGGTGCCTTTGCATGTTTTTGGGAGACCTGCATTGCAAGCGTGCAAATGTCTTTATCCTCCTCAATGTTCTCATCCAAAAATATGGCATTGTTCATTGAGCACCAGTGTTTTCCTTCGCTGAAGAGTTCTGGAGCAATAGTGTGGTGGGCAACAGTGGAGTAAAATGTATCCACCAAAGGTTTGAAAGTTTCACTCACTTTTTCCCTATTAGGCCAAAATGTGTGGTAACAGTAATTGTCCAGTTGATCATTTTCAGACATTTTCTTAAGTGCTAAGAGTGCGGTAACATATGCTGTCACTACAGGATCCTGAAGAAGAGATTTGTTCCATTCGTGTTTCACTCCACTCTCCCACAGACCTTTTCGGTTGCTCGTCACAGCAAAGGTTCCATTCACATTGATTGGGAGACCTGTGGAAATGGAAAGAGGAAGGAAGCAAAATGCCTGTCCAACAAGTTCAGAGTGTAATGCAGCCAATTTCCCGGTCTCTGGATCATTTTGCAAAGGCACAGCAACCCCACCGATTGGCAAGGAGAACTTTGCTTGCTTGTTTTCCTCAAGGGTCATTTTTAAAGACTGTCGTGTCCCAAAGCAGTTGTACAGAAGCCAGGACTGAACTTGAGTTACACCAGACTGCTGACTGGTTATTTGGACAATGTTGACTGTGCTGCAGTCAATTACCTCTTTGGATTTCCCATCATGTTTCATCAATGTTGTTTCAGCTTGATTCTGCTTTGACAAACCAGCTTCATCAGGAATTTTCATTGTGCTCACAGTGGTTTTGGAGACAGTGAAGATTGTCTCCATTTCTTCATCTCTCAGTGGTGTTGAGGCATTGTTTGAGATCTTTTGTAGAGATAACGTGTTGACGTTCTTCAGAAAAAGCAGGTGAGTTTGTGAGTTGTTAGTCAAATGCTGTTGAAAACTGATGATGTTGTCATTGTGATAGACCTTTTTGCTGATCTCTGACTTGAATGCCTCTTCTTCAGTTCGGAAAGGGAGTTTGATCAGAGTGCCTTGATATGGTGCAGGTGGGCCTTGTTTGGTGAAATTGCAATCAAAAATGCGTTCATATGGTCCAAATTGACCTGGGAAACAACGAAAATGTCGCTGTAGAGAGAGGTCCAGCTTGATCCCAGGATTTGTTTTGTGTTTGATGTGCTTCTTAAGGTGAGTTACATTTGGATCCAGTATGAGAAGACTGTTTCCACTGAGGATGGAAGGGACATCTGTCACATGATACACAGTATTGAATCCAAGTCCAAACTTTCCAATTTTTTCCAGCTTGTTTTCCTTTGAGGCAGAGCCAACTCTGACAATATTCTTCCAATCCTCAGCTGTGAACTGCTCATTATTAAATGCCCAAAGACAAGGTCCCTGACAAAGTGCCATGTCAGGGTCAATGAGACTTTCAGGGGCATCTTTGTGCACTCTGAAATCCATCAAGAATTTACAGGCCTCTGCCCCAGCATCCTCTGCATTTTGAATGAGCTCCTTGAAGATGTCACTGTCTTCATCATACTCTTTAAGAATGTTTTTGATTCTCATTGTTATTGGTTCAGATTGTCCACATTGTTCAATTCCCACTAACTCTGGATCGAGGATGTGGGTACTGAGAAGTTGGATGTTGAGCCAATCAGCTGTTGCTTTTGGTATTTCCTCATGCATGACATGGATTTCCTCCTGGCTATACTGAAGCTCTTCCAAACTTTTTTTGCTGACGTCACAGAAGACTGTTGCTGAGCGTGGTTTGAGGGTAAATTGGCCACCCTTTGTAATGACTGGCACTGGGATGTCATCTTGCACTGTCTTCTTCTCTCTCCACAGCCAGTTAAGAATTTCTATTGAGACTTTTATCTCAGAGGAACTTGCCAATGGCTGTTGCCTTCTTTCAATGGATTTCTTGATGGAATGAAGAATGCCAACAATTTCTTGCTCTGAAAGCAATTTTCTCAGGCCAAACTCACAGAGCAAGTTCTTGTAAGGCAGAAATTCTTTTGGCACCTTCCCAATGTAAGAGCTCAGATCTAGATTATGTGGATAGTCTAGAACCAGATCCTGTGGTGCCACAAATTGGTTGTGGCTCCACAGCCAACATGTGTCTTTGCTAATCACCGTAGAAAATGCAGAGAGGTGATCTTGCATGTGTTTGTAAATGCTGTTCAGCTTCCTTTTGAAATCCAAATTTGTGTCAGGATCAGCCATTTTCTGTGCTTTTAATATCAAGATTGATAAATTCTCAATCACTTTTGCAGGTGGAGGCAGGCATTTGAGACCAAGTTTGTTGCTGACTCTGTCACTGAGCTTTCCCATTAAAGGCATTACATGCCCAACAATGTCGTCAAACATAGAGTGTTTTATTTCATCTGGGCAGAAGATACAACTTCTCTGTGATTTGTCATTGCCAGGTTTAGCACAAGGGACCCATTTTAACATTTTGAGGCGATTGAGCTCTTCACGAGAAAACTTTGACAGCAGATCATTAGCATCCAACATTTTCAAGAGTACTTGAGCTCTTTTGAGAGCCTCGGTTTGAGAGTCAACATGGAGTTTGTCAATCTTTGTGGCAGCATGCAACAAGTGCCCTGGTGGCACGTCTACTTCTTTATTTAGCAACCCAAGATCTGTCAGACTTTCAAGCATCTGCAGTGTTTTGCCATATAAAGGTGGGGGAAAGAGATATGGCTCAAAAATGACTTTGAAAGCTTGAATTCTTGGATCCAAAAAACTTGAGGTTGTTTTCAGCTCTCCATTCACTTCAATGAACTTCAAGTTCTTACATCTATGTTTCAAGGTGTGATTTTGAGAGAAAATAATTTGACCATGCTGTAAAATCCAAGTCATTATTTTCTCAGTGTCCCCTTTACTGCAAGTCCCCTTCTCAACACTGTCAATGAGGAGATCAGCTGCTTGAACTGTGTCCAAGAGATTAACTTTGAGCAGTTTTAGTAGTCTGCGATCAGCCTCAGTAGCACACTGCACAACTGAATCAGGCATGGGGAGCTCTTTTGGTACTGTTAGACCAGAACCTAAATGCACAGCCTGTTTTGACTGAGCTGCAGTATATGATCCTTTCATGGTTTGGAACAGAGGCATCATTGAGAGGAAATCTTTCTCACTGTCTGAGAGAGACTCCAGATGTGAGAGATAATTTTTCAGTTCTTCTCGTTCTCTGTCAGAAGCAGTCTGGAGTTCTCTGATGAGATGCTGAGAATCTAAATTCATCAGGACCTTCATGACACTCCTTGGAGATGGGCTGAGCACATAAGAGTCTAGGTCTTCATGTTTGAGCCACTCATTTTCTCTCACCACTGTACCATTAACTTTGTTTACCAAGAGAGCTAATTGTTCTGGCAAGCTACTCTGCTTACTTTTCTGAAAAATTAGGGTTGTTTTCTGTTGTACTCTTGCTAGTAATACAGATTGACTGACAGACAGGGGACTGACTGGTATTAATGGCATTCCAGTGAAACCACTTAACTCTTTAAAGTGAGTGTTGAGAAATTTCCAGTATTCTTGGAGCCATTCTAAAGGTGGATGTTGACTGTTGCTGATGTCCCACTTAACAAGCCCTGTCCTCGTTGGCTTCCAGTCATCTGGCAAATACCTCCTTGTGTATTCTTTCACCTGGTCGGCATCAATGTTGATTACCTTGAATAATTCTGTAAAATATGAATATATGTATATAGTGTGAACATGCATATTACAAATAACTTTTAAAACAGCTTTTTATCAAATGTAATTGTTCTTACTTTCTCTAGCCAGTTGTTTCAGATGGGTACGGCAGGCTGGACTTTGATCATCTGGGATGAAGAGGTGTTTGCAACATGGCAGCAAAGCTCTGCACAGAGGATACATTTGTTCATTGTTCATGTAAAAACAAACAAACAAGCAAAGAAAAAACATGAGCCATGTCTGTGGCATCTGTGTGTTTGGATGTTTTGTCAACTACAGCATTTATTTCCGCATAGTTGAAGTTGCAAAGCCAGTTTATGATAACAATGCTTACGTCCATAATGGCCACCCGTTAGTTTGTTTATTGATTGGTATCTTTCATTAATGAACGTTTTAGTAATCACAGCTACAAAATTAACATCAGTACAAAATATTAATGTCATTATGCATCCACTCATCATTTATTTATGAAGAAGTTGTTTATAGTTAGTATTGGACTAATGGAGCATAAACCACATGGTTTGGTCTATATTTTGCTTGCCATCTTGTCAATACCAAGTATGTAGTAATAGTTTTTATATCTAGAGTGTGAAGACAAAATTTAAACCCTACCTTGGAAATTCATTGCTGTCAATTAAAGCAGTGTCCTCCTCTCTGTTTGTGAAAGATCTGAAAGAGCCATCACTGAGTGGAAGCAGCTGAAGACCCTGGAGTTCTCTGTATTTTCCATCACTCAAAACATACTCTAGAAGACAGAGTTTGTCTTCTTTAGAGATGTTATGCAATCCAATCCTGTGGAGAACACCCCTGAGGAAAGCTGGAGTCACATGTCTTAGACTTTCATGGTGTGGATAGGTCTCATTTATGGCTCTTGCGACACTACCTGGTACAGTGACAAGATTTTCTCCACAGGAAACCAGAGTCCTTTTAATGGTGGCCAGTATGTCAGGGCTTGTTGGACCATTACACGGAAACACAGCTTCAGATGGAGAGATAAACTTTCTTTCATCTTTGGCAAGAGAGAGGACAGCCACATCTTCTCTAAATAAGTGATGAAGGACATCTAGAGCAATGACATGCCATTTGTCTTTGTGCTGTATCTCAGCGATATCTGGCCACAGATCATACACGGATGAGACTTGGAGATTACCCTCTTGGGCAAGTTTGATAGCATCTTGAATGATCATGAGGTAAGCCTGCGGGAGCACTTCCTTCATCAGCAGTTCATTCCACACAGCATGTTCATCATGTTTCTGGTCTTCCTCTTGCCACTTGATGTGTCTTCTGTTGTCTGTGAGGCCAAAGCACGCATTGACATAAACTGGGAGTCCTGTCTTGTTGGATTCATTGTTAGGGAGTGGAAGAAAGCAGCTCAGTCTACTCTCACTACAATCTCTCTTCTCATTACAAGGGAATGCCAAGTCAACTTGAGGGAAAAAGCTCAACTTTTTTGCAAGTGAATCTATTTTTTCGACGTTCCCCTCTTTCATGGTGCATGATGTCACAAGCCACTTTGTTACCTTGTGATCCTCTGAGTTGAGGGTTATTAGTTTGAATCTTGTTGAACCCTCTGTGATTGAATTGTCTTCTGATCTCAAAATCACATCTGTGAAGACTGAGGATTTCACTTCTAGTCTGGTGTTAAAGGAGCCATTTTTGTTAACGTGTATCAAGGACACAGTGGTCACATGTTTTAGAAACAGGAGGCTTAAGTCTGCATCTGCAATGAAGCTATCAAAAAGCTGAACAACCCTATCAGAGTCATATAGATTATCTGAAATGTCTGATGCCTGATTGCGCAAAGGGAATCTGAAAATTGTCCCATCAAGGTGCTGATCCTCCATGATGACTTTTGACCACTCTTGTCTGCTTACAAGTGAAAGAATATCTCGAAAAGGTTTGAACTGATCATGTATGTTCATCAGATTTTCTCGGTCTTCTTCATCCTCTAAAGACCACTGAAAACCTCCTTTTCTTCCCCCAAATATTTTTTCCTGGGGGTCCATCACACCAAGGTGCCCTGAACTGAAGACACTTGGCACATCTGTCAATAAAATGAAAGTGTTTGTCCCATTATTGAACTACAGGCTCTATGTTCTCCAAACACTAAGCATTATACTGATACTTTAAGAATATGTGTGATAACTATGCATAGTTTTACCTGTTATGTGGTAAACAGAGTTGAAGCCAATCCCAAACCTCCCAACTTTGTTTGGGTCATTGCGCTTGACACTCCTCCCTGAAGTCTGAATTCCTTTCCAGTCATCTTCAGTGAATGCTGCATTGTTGTAGGCATATAGAGCAGGACCTTTGCAAAAATAACAAAGTACTTTTACCAGAGAAGTTAAGTAAATGCATCGATGTGTTGTCACTCATCCCTTTTGTTGTCTCTGTACCTTCTCGCTTATTTTATTATTAATTTTAGTCAGACACTGCTTATTGTCCCTTAAGCAATATTAAAGTAATGTTAGGGTCTTTTGTTTAATTTGGTGACCACAATCTACTGTCAACAACAATCATTCATAATGCTGCTGCTCCTTATATTTATAAATGTTGGCGGGTGGGGGTCAAATTGTTTTAATGATGTGGGATTGTGTGTATTTATAATGTTGTTGTTGCAATTTTGCACAACTGTGAAATCTGTTATTGATTTTTAATTAAGTATGTTCCATTAACCTGCCCAGGGACTATGGGTGGAAAATAGCAAATGGCTAAAACCCGGTGCAATGCATCTCTCCTTGTTTTATACAGGGTTAATGTTTTATTGCGCACTGTCCCTATTCAAATAAAAACAAAAAATGAAAATGAAAACTGCTTGTAGATACACTATCAGTCCCTGGAAAAATATTATGTAAAGGTATAATTATAGTATACATAAAGTATTCATGTCAAATGGAACCAGCAACATAACATCTTCTAGATATAAATGATTAACATCAGAGTCATATGCCATTCTATCAAGTGATCATGAGAACCAAGTTTGGGTTGGGTCACCAGAAAACAAAGCCTTATTAAATAGCCTCACAAAATTCATATTTTGTTCCAATGAGAAAAAAATATTAGAAAAATACCCTCTCTGTCTAGCCTGGGTATACCCATGCTCTCATTCCATCGAGATTCTACTTCGCTCAGAAAGGGTACCTCAATCTCACATGAGATTGAGACGCGGCCTGGTGTTAGCCAGGCTACTCTCTGCCAACTATGCTAAAGTAACTTACACAAAACATAACAGAACAGACAGGACCAGAGCAGACATTTGAGCACTGGACCTTCTTGCTTGGAGGCTAAAACTGAGTCACTGTCTTTTCCACCCTCTATTTGCTCTATTCATGTGTTTTTAATATACTGTACATTTAGTGACTGGTGTTGATAACAACCCTGGAACATCCATATTCTCTGAACATCATGCATACCTTGGTATTTTCCCAGTTCATCAGTCCAAAGGCTCTCAGTCCCATAGCTTCTTTCATCATGGATGAAAACCACTTCTGTGGCTCCAGCATCATCTGCATTTTGAATCAGCTCCTGTTGACAAATTACATTTTTTAACGTTTTTCAGACCCAAACTAACACTCAGGGAGTCTCGTGTTCATCTGCAGCAGCATCACTGTGCCTCACTGCAAATCTGAGCTACACATATCATTTATAGTTTACTTTTTGTGTATCAGTGAAGGTTCTCGGTCCTTCAGCAAACTGGAGCGCTAAAGCAATTGGACATTATTAGACATATTTAAATTAATACATCATGTTACAGTAAGAAAAACACATATTTACCATAAAAACTGGTGTATAAGACGCACCTTTAACGCAATATTTTTTCATTTAAAAGTGGGGTACACCGGTGTGTCCTATACAGCAGTAAAATACAAAGATATGTTGGATCTGGATATGATCATATGTATGTAAAGGGCTGTCCACACTAAGAATGATTACTATAACTGTAAAGATAATGATGTGAGCGTCCACACAATGAACAATAACGTCATAAACAGTGGTGTCAAGCACGCGCTGCGCACTCCAGCTATGTCTGCAGCTGATGAAAATAGACCCATTAATGCTTTAAGTTGTGTGAAAAAAAATATTGTGTGTTGATCAGAAGTATTTCGGGACACTAGTTGCTGTGATGTTTCAGTATTTACAGACCAAACTGATGCTGAAGCGCGATGTGCAAAGGCGTGACTCGGGTGCAGTAGTCTATTTGGGCCCAGCGACAGCTCTGATGAAGAGTCTTTGTGACTCAAGTAAGCGACAGTGTATTACATATGTGACGTTACTGTGTTCTTTTAAAAGGTTTATTGAAACTCAGCCTAACCCGAACACAGTCTGAATTAATATACCGGTCCAGTTCAGTTAAATCATTATCGGACCATAAACTATTAACCCGACACGCTGTTTCAGGTGTAATATGTGTGTTTTGATTTGTGTTTCTAATAAAAGTAAATTTAGAACGTTTTTGAGTATAAACATATGTGTTTATAAATGAATAGCTACTGGTGCATTCAAATAAACATACATACTTAACTCGAATGAAGCCATTGTTAGTATTGTTAGTAACATCTGTCCTTTTTCTACTCTGACAAGTCCAAAGGTCTGTTACGAAAAGGGACCTATGAAATTTGCACCCAATTATACACATATTAAGGATAGAATAATATATTTTCTTTCAGTGATGGGGTAGGTAAATTGATTTCACTTATCTGCTTTCAGACTGAGAAAAACAGAGGAAACTTCTAAGAGGAAATGAAATGATCTGTTTTCAGGATTCATGTATCAACCAACATATGAAAGGTTTTGTAAAGTATTTATTACAAACAGTATTTGACTGAAGATCATCGTACCCACCTTCAAAATTTGTCCACCATCTGGATATCGACGTAGAATATCTTTCAGGTAGTCAATGAAGGGCGGCGCTGTTGCCCCGAAGGAAGCCCTGAACAAAACAGCGGGATCACGTAGTGAGAACATTTTAGTCAAGTTTAAATTAGTACAGAGCCACCGTATAGGAACAACCAATCAATGGACCAAATTTATGTTCAACCAGTACATCTTACATGTAGCTTGTGGTTTAGATTACATAAGATTAGCCAGTACCTAGTATTTCCTTGTTGGCCAAGAAAGACTTAGTAGGTCTTACGTACATATCACATACTTGTGGCATTGTACATGTGACTGTGCCCTCTTAGACACACAATCACAAAAAATGTCTTGCTTCACCTAATGACCACTTATGAAACATGACATGGTATGAATATGAAGTTACGGTAATTAGTTATCAATAATGGAATTATTATATTTAGTTAATTATACATTCATAATACCAACAACATGACATATTAATGAATACTAATAATAATACCAATGAATGGGATATCGTTTTAGCCTTAAGAAAAATTGGGGGTATATTAACCCACTGTAAATGTCTGTCACTATAGTAGGATCTTACATATTAATAGTTCTACTGTTACATCATTTAATTATTAATTGCACGTGTCACAATTAATTCTTGCTCGTCACCTTCATATAATTTATACACTTAATTTCTTTAGTAAGAGAGTCCATATTTCCTTACAGTCAGTATTCAATTTCAAGGTTTATATCTCATTTCAAAACTATGACTATTTCCTTCTATAAATAGTACATTTTCTATTCAATTTTAATGTTAATTTGTTCATCTTTTTACATTACATTAACCATATCATTATTATTATTATTGTTCATGTTGGAGCAAAAACCAAAACATTCTTTATATGATTCCATTGTTGGCTAATAAAACAGATACGGATTCTGATTATCTTATATCATTCTTACATAATTTAATTTAATACATTACATATCGATATAAAGCATATTAGATCATGATTTAATTAAACCCTGATAATTATCATTGTCCATTTGGCTCTTTGAATAGAAACAAACACTGCACTAACACTATACCAAAGTTCAGTGTATAAATCTGATGATCTATGTCAAATCAAGTACATTTTATTTGTATAGCCCAATATCATATAACACATTTTCCTTAGGGGTTTTTATATTCAGTAATATACCACAATGTATCCTTAAACCCTGTGACACAAAAAGATTTTACAAGAAGTCACCAATAGTTGAAAAAAATAAATGTTTTTCCAAAACTGTGCATGTATTCATCAGTCGATGTTGATGTCCTCAGTCATCATCTGTGACATACTTTTTATATTTCCTAGAGAAGTCAAAAACAACTACTAGTCTAGGCAGTTTGTCACTATCTGGCAGTTGCAGCAAAGCTAAAAACAGCAGTGTAAGCAGGCCCATAGCTGGGGATGACATCCACTGACAGTAACTCAGAAATGTGCATGTTTCCTCATTGCCCTTTAAAATACCAGATCAACCTCTTACTGTCATCAGTCGTGGCTTATGCGACTTACCGAGTTTTTTTCTTTGTCTTCAGACTCATCCTTCCTGGTTAGGATGCTGCAAAAGAGTCCAGAGTGTTGTGACAAACGTACACCAAACTCAAACTACATTATTTAGCTGCAGTTGCTTAATTGTAAGTTAACATTAAGCTGTAAGGACTGAGCACTTTATTTCAATTCAGTCAACTTTGTTTTTCTGTTAAGGAACAGAGTAAAAGTTTACACAATAAAACAAGCAAATCAGTCAAAAACAAGTCCAGTTTAGAGGTAGTTATTAAGACATTAGTACAAATGAATAGTTGTTTCCATGAATTAAAGTATACAAAGCTGGAAATGTACATAATCCAACATTATTGGTAAAATGTTTCCTAAACATAAAAAAGTCAGTTCAATCAATGTCTGGTATGTTAACTCTGAGTTAAATGTGTGCATGGTGAATGAAAATAAATAAATAAATAAAATAAAAATCATCAAAATCACCTGACAACAGGTAAATAAAAGGCAGGGTTTCCATTTTAATCCAGTGGAGGTATTCATGTGTGTGTGTGCAGTTTGTGCATACACAGTTTTTCTTATCTGAATGGTATGTTCTAATTTTATAGTCCCTGAGTAACAAACTAATATCCAACCAGATATTGCACTTTTATCTCAAGATAAACAAACTCAGTTTTGCTTTCTGGAATACACTTCTAATTATATCTTAATGTGTTTCTATCATTAAGATTTGTAAACAGGTAAAACAGGTTCGTCCATCACAATGTTGACTCACTGAGCTCACTAGAAAACCTCAAAAACCTCTACAGCTTCTTGTTTCAGATAATGTTGCTGAGTCACACAGCAGTGTTGTAGGAGAAATTGCTGCTTGTATGATCCTGTGTACTCATCTATCCATCTAAGGCTGAAACTGCCTACCTCTTAACTTAGATGTCCAGTCGTATCTTGAATTCGCACAAATAAATGGTCTGATTCAATGTTGCTGCCTTACTGAGTTCCCCAACCTGCTACTCTACTTCTCTATAAAAGTATAATAATAGCTGTATTATTTGTTTGAATACAATGAGAAGAGGAAATGACCACCCTCTGGTGGAAATTGACGCTGGTGACACTTCTGAGTTTATAGTTAGGGGTTGAATTATGTTCAACACCAACCAGGAAATGGACAGATTAATTAATAATTGCAGAGGAAGTTTCAGGAATATATGTGCAAAAGAATAAATACAATTCTTACAGAGATAATGAAGACAGAAGAATAATACAAAAATAACAATTTAGGACTAAATCAACATTCATTTTCTTAATTTTTCTTTTTTTTTGCATCTATTTCTTACATAATGGAACAGCTGTAGAAAGTAAATTCACAAGATAATAAATCACACAATTCACAATACCTCAGTCATGGTGAGTCTTGCTTGTTTAAGTCCGGCTGTGATAAATGTCAGAGAAACTTAATGATGCCTGATTCACCAGCTCAGCGTTTATAAAGGCTGCTGGTGTCCAGCCCCAAAATCACACGTCGTTTCCAGTCTGCTCATTCTTTCATTTCTCTCTGAAATCCAGCCCTGCTTCAAGTGAAACGAAACTTTAGGAGGCAGCACTAACAGCACCTACTAACAACTGTTTTCCTCTGGTTTTCTCGATGAAACGAAACTTTACTTAATATCCATGAATTGCTCATTTCCGCTGCTGATCTGATAGAGCATCATGTCTCCAAATAAGAACATCAAGGCCGTCACGTCTTTGTCATATTTACCAGAAACACACGTTTAATGTGAGCTCATTTCATTTTCGTTCATTTTCAACATAGTTTGAATGCTTGTGCCTTATGACTGTATGAAATGATCACTGATGACAGTTAATCCGCCGCTCGCTAGATGCTGCTGCAGCCTCTTACCAGCAAACGCTTATATACAGTCTATGGCCGGGATGCCAATTTTTTTCCCCTAGGATGGCAAAGTCGTGACCCGCCCCACTCTGCCTCTGATTGGCTGGTACTCGTTGCCTTCGTCAGTCATGTTTAGGCATGAGGAGTGAGATTGGTTAGAAATAGGGTAAGAATATCAGGGTAAAACAATCAGAGGTAGTGCAAGGCGGCTCATGACTTTACCGTCCTAGGAAAAAAAATGTATACCAAACCAGCTTCTTGCAGGAAAACGCAGGAAATGAAATGCGATCCGACAATTTCCCCGTTGTGATGTGATGCTTACAAGATATAACACGTTTAACCCCATTTTCTGTCAAACAATGAACACGGTATGTAAACGATTGCTTGCATCATCGAAAAAGCTCGTTGTTTAGGGCTCAGTGCTGCTGAAAGGCTGCTATGTTAGCATGTGCTGTGTTGTGCATTTCGACTGTGGCCTGCTTTTTCTTCCACCCAAATAATCAGATGAGATATGGTATCGTGCATTGACGCACAAGCAGGCATTATAAAGATGAACTGACAGAGATCATACTGGGCGACTAGTTGCATGGTAATAATGTTTATGGGTTTACAAACGGGGTGGGGTTGGGGATCACCAGTATGTATGCTTGTATAACAAACACTTGTCTCTGGCTTTCAGATGTCCCCATGATGTGTCACAAAGCCCCACTTCTCCCACTATGGTTGTAGATGGCACCATGCTGGACAAAACCAGTGATAAAGTCCAACGGACTGGGCGTTGCTCAGACTGTGGATGCAGTCTCACCCTACCAGAGCCAGACTCTGACCCTGAATCAACCAACACTTCAACCACATCTAAACAGCAACGCGTGCACAAAATAGACAGTCCTTCTAAGTGTCCATCCTGCCAGGCGGGCAGCAGCCTCCCCAACAGTCGACGGCCACACCGGCGCACCCGCCTCGACCCTCACAGCTGCTCCCTGTGCCCCAAAACCTTCATCTCCTCAGCCCACCTGAGCCTTCACCTCGCCTCACACAACAAAGAAAGGAAGTTCAGATGTAACATCTGTGGAAAGTATTTTCATCAGTCCTCCCACCTGGTGGCACACAAGACTATCCACAGCGGGGACAGGCCGTTTAAATGCCCAGAGTGTGGTAAGACCTTCGGCCGGGCCTCGCATCTGAAGACTCACCGTCGACTTCACACTGGCGAGAAGCCCTTCAAGTGCACCTTCTGTGACAAGTCGTTCACCCAGAAGGCTGGGCTCCTGGCACATGTTCGCCTGCACACAGGGGAGCGACCGTACAAGTGTGAGCAGTGTGGTGAGGGTTTCCGCTCTTTGTCACTTCTGCACTCTCACAAGGAGTCCTCCGGGCAGGAAAAGCCAGCATCGACAGCAACGCTCAACCATCCCCAGAACACACAAAGTAGCTCTGAGGATCTAAAGTGTGGCGTCTGCTGCCGCACCTTTGTACGATCGTCATACATCAGGCTGCACATACACCTCAACAAGGGACAGCGGCCCTATCACTGCAAAGTATGCAACAAGACCTTTGTCAAGCTGGATACGTTTGTAAACCACTGTGATAAACACTTAAGGCAGAAAAAGGATAAAAACAAGCAAGTTAAAGACAAAGTGGTTAAACCTCCTATGTTTGTCCCGCTCTCCAGGCCTCCTTCTCCTGAATCCTCCTCACCCTCCCAGCCTTTATCCTCTGAGATCAACACACGCTCCAGAGCCAAAGTCAAGAGCAAAACAGAGCCCTGATCAACAAGGGCGCATCCAGGAAACAAAAATCAGGTTCTACCACAGAACTTGATAACAAATGAAGCAAGGCAGTATCCTCATGTTAGTTCAACTGGCTCTCAACTTGTCTCACTTGTCACCAACAGAGCAAATTAAAACTCTACCATCAGTAGTAAATTCAAAAGGGACCGAGAACAATTTCTGGTTTAATAACTCCCAAAATATGTTCATATGACCCACAATTTGCCAACAAGAATTCATTAATTGTAGTTATTTTATTTTTGAATAATTAATTTTATTGTGAACAATGAATTAACTTTGTAGTCACTCCATTTGTTTTTTAATTGATATTTTGGGTCATAGGGCAAATTAACATTTGTAACTAACATTTCATAGTTGCACTTTGTTCACTTTAATATAGAGAAACATGTAATATCATTTTTAGTTATTGTTAATCTGTTGTTTTTTATATCCATACAAACCTACTGGCATGTGTAGCACTCATACAAATGACAATGTAAATGAAATGCGTATTGTAGAGCACAATGCAGTGACTAAAATGGCCATAAAAAACTTAGTTTCATTCATTTCTTTTGTTGCACCTTGAGATCACAAATATCTTTCAGATATCTTGTTAGTATTCCTCCACAGTTCATTATGAGCATATAACAACTTCTTCTGCTCATTTCCTCTTGGCACAGTTCATGGTGCGCTGTACCACCTGGGCCTGTAGCCATCAGACTTACAATAGTATGACTTCATGTCCAGCCAGATGAGGCTCCTTTGACTGCTACTTTCATTATCATATGAAAGTCACATTTCAGTCCAGTCCAGCAGCAGTTTACAAGTTATACTTTACTGACCCTAAACTCAAGAGATGTTTTCTGTGGAAATCCACTGCTGGCAGAGATGGTGATAAGTTGTCACCTCCACATGGGGAAACTCTTCGTTCCGACCTATGGATAGAGAGGGGGGAAAAAAAGTGAAGACTCCAATTAAGACTCTGAAGTCATGTGTAGACTCTTGGGAAGCTAATGGGTTGAGTATGTAACAAACTCACATTGCATGGTTAAAATGTAACGCATTACGCCACATAAAATAATAAAAAAAGTCAATCAACCATGAGATGAAAGGAGTGTAAAGTGAAAACAGGATGTTTGCCTGGCAATTGTCTGTTTCTTGTGTGTTGCCGTTGATCTTCCAGTGCAGGGTAACGGTCATGTGGCGCCTCCAAATAGGGTTCCTGCGCAGAAGAACACTTCCGCTGATGGAGTCTCCAGCATTCACACTGACCGGCCTGTCGAGCATGAACAAAGTCTGCTTCCAATGTGTTGGCCTGAAGAGAGAAAAGTTCAATAGTGACGTGCATGGCAGTTTCAGGGTTTTTAAGATACTCATTTATAAGTATTAGTTTTTTGCAGCATGTAACAGAAATGTAATCTGACATTGGTTATAAAGTCTAAAGTGTTTGCCTGTTAACCACTAACTTATTTGATTACTTGAATTATGTGTGTTGGCTGTTAAAGATGCTGCACGTGCCCTGGAGCAGTGCTTCTAATGAGTAAAGCAGCCTTCTTAATGTTATTACAGCACAACAGAGTGAATAGGTTTATTTACTCAGAGTCAGGTCCGGTGTTCAACTCCACTGCTGCACCTTCTGCCTCCAGACTCTCAAAGTAAACAGTGAACCATGCGGTGAATCCATGGAAAAAACCAGACTTCTTCACGCAAAACTGAAACTGACCCTCGATTTCCTGAGAAAGACTACATTCCATTAGCCACAAAACACAACTATTATGGGATGGAGCAACTTTATAATACTAAAACAGCACCTCCAGATCTTTGACTTTCAAAGTGTACATGTCCAGGAAGATGACGTCACAGGGGGTAGAGAGGCAGTCGTCGGGCTCAATGAGATGGCTGAACTTGGGCTTGGTGAAGAACTCCTGCTGTGCCAAAGGCCTGCAGAGATGAAATGTTCAACACTGCAGAAACTAAGCTGCTGCCACAGATTATATGTAATACAACTCAAGAGGGAGAAGGGCAAATTAATTATAAGTACACAAGACAGTTAAGTAATAGAGTAGCTGTAAACAGTAATGAGTTTCTATGGGGTGTATGCTGGGTCATTTTAACTACACAATATTACGGAGTCATCTACACAGCTGCACTTTCTTCCTCTTTGTGACCTTGTGCCTGCTTGTTCTGCTACTCACCTTATATGTACTTGCATCCTGTTTTCCCTAAATATCTGTTAACCACATAATTGACCATATAAAGGAAATGTTATTGATCCGCCCAGGGTTGAGGACATACTATATAATCACTCACCCATCCTTTGTTTGTCATCCGGGTTTGACATGTAAGTATTGTGGCTTGAAAAGTCAGTAGTTACAAATTTTATGCATAAAAAATGAGGCACTTTGTGACAGATTGTTTTTTGTTTCTATTTATTTTGCCTGATGGTCTAAGGACCAAAATGTTTTGTTGTTAAATGATTTGAAGTGATGGACAGTGGGTAACATTTTTTGTTTTTCTCCTCAAATTATGTAGATGCTACATATCTGATGCTAAGACCTTCTGGTGTGCAGGAACTTTTTTTGGATCACAGACTAGCACATCTGATCTGACCTGAATGTCTACAGTCTCTAATGAAAATGATTCTCAGTATTGTGACCTTGTTGTAGAAAATCAGTGCAAAAACATAAGAGTGAGACATGGCAAAGTGCACAGAGTACGGCTGACTAATGGCCCTTACTGAAGGGGGGTGAAGTCAAGGCCATAGGGCCGCTCCCAGAAGGCCATATTCTCTGCGAAATAGCTGTTGGCCTGACACGGTACCAGGGTGAGGGCTGCGGAGGAAGGCCACATAACACCACCTTCCCTCAGCCAGCGGTCCCTGGCCAGCAGGACTGACTCCACCATGAACTCAAACTAGACAAGAGGGAGAGGAGATAGAAACATGACATTGCATATTCAAATCTGAATGAAAAAAAATTGCACGCAAAAACATTATTGTTAGTGGTAAAAACAGTATTGGAAGAGTGATTATTACCAGCAGGCAGTTGCCCATCCACTCAGACACCAGGATGTCCACCTGCTCAGGCAGCTCGATCTCCTCAGCTCGCCCCTGCAGCACTGTGACGACCTCCTCACATCCATTCTGCTTCACCAGCTGTCTGGTGTACTCGGCCATGGAGCTCGCCTCTACAGCATACACCTACAATACCACAGATAATTTCTCACACTGTGTACACTATATCTTGTAGCAATACTCCCTTGTCCAGCAGATGGGAGTAGAGGTACAGTAATGTGCAACATACAGCACAACTAGGAGTAAAGTTGACATATTTTCAGCCTATATTATCTGGACATTTTGTGAGAGAAGTTTTGTGTTGTTTTTAGGAGTTTAGCACATTTTCATGATATTCGAGTGCTACTCTGTGTTTATGTGGTGAGATTTTAAAAATAGTTTGAGATTAAACATTACAAAAATAGGAATTAACTTACTCTTTTGCCAGATGGTATGAAAAAATGGCCAAAGCTTACAATAAAACACAACAACAAACATCTACGTATGTGTGAACCTATGTGCTCATATTTGTAGGCGCAGGAATGGAAAGATCCAGTTCATTTCCTGCAGAAATCAATAAACAACCTTAAATAAACCAACAGATGACTTCCTTAAATTTAACTTGGAATGGATGCAAGGAATTTCATTTTGTGGAAGTCACAACATAAGCACCCTGTGTGTGTGTGTGTGTGTGTGTGTGTGTGTGTGTGTGTGTGTGTGTGTGTGTGTGTGTGTGTGTGTGTGTGTGTGTGTGTGTGTGTGTGTGTGTGTGAGATAGCCTGTGGCAGACTGTTGGCATTACCACTGAAGGCTGTGCCAGCTGAGCGCAGAACAGGCTTATGATGCCAGTCCCACAGCCGAGGTCCATCACCACCTTACTTCTCAGAGAAGCACTGTTGCTGAGAACAACCTGCTGGTACGCCTTAGTGCGGCTCTTGTCTGACAGCATCTCCAAGTGAAGCCTCTGTATCATAAAACATTTAAAAAAAAAATAAAACTACAGTAGCTGCAGTAGTATATCAGTATAGCATGTGATATGTCATGAGTTTACAGTTTCCGCTGTTTATATTATAACACCAAAAGTCTTAATTGTTAAGATTATTGCTCATTCAGACAGAAGCAACAAGCAAAGGTTTGACCTTTAATAGCAGAACATCCGCTTTTTAAATACAAGTATTTATTCTGTGTTTGATTTCTCTAATGGTTTGTAAATTAGGTGTATTTCTGCAGCTCTCTCTGAGGTTGAAGGTTGCTTAAACGCACCACCAAGGAACACAGAGCTTAGACAAAGGAAAATGTGTTTAAAGGTAGGCTCGCAGTTTTTTTTAAGTCTGTTTTAAAACAACAGTCGGGTTACCAAATGAAACACTGAAACAGGATTTTGTCCCCATCACTTACATTGTTAGTGCATTATGGAGGGATGCTCTACTGGCCATCATAAACAGGAGGAATGATTACTGCAAGAAAGTTCATTTGGACACCTGACTTGTTTTAAGACAGACTTGAAAATATGTGTACCTGTCCTGTGCAAGAGATGGATGACCTAATTTAAATAATTTCTGCTCCCAGTCTGTTTTCTTCGGGTAATTCTGCACAAACAGTCTGATGTTAAGCTTTTAAATGGTGCAACTTGTAGATAATTTAACATTTCTAACCAGTGTCCCATAACTGCCGAAGTATTCCTCGTCCTGCCACGGATCCTCCAGGGAAGCGTCCTCCACCTCCTCAGTTGCACCCTGCCGCAGGTAGCAGGCAGGGGCGTAACCTTTGTCCCCTTGCAGCTCTGCCCACCACCAGTCTGAGGAGGTCTTCACATGTACAAGCAGCCTGTCCCCGCTGCTGAAAGTCAACTGCGGGACAAAAACCGCAGTTATAACTAGTAACGTTCCTTTATAACCCTTCAGGTGTTTATATAGATGCATATATGTGTATGTGTGTGTGTGTGTGTGTGTGTGTGTGTGTGGGGGGGGGGGTTAGGGTCTCTAACCTGATCACTGTCGCTTCCAGTAAAACTACACAGAGCCAAGTACTCTTCAGGAGATGCATCCTCCTCATCCTCTTTCTCTGACTGCATGTCTGTCTCTGTTTTGTTTCCGGTGATTAACACGTCTTCATGGAAGAACAGGTTTGTCTTTCAATAAAGAATAAACCTGTTTAGTGCTGTGAAATGAGCGGTAAAAACATCACTGGTGTGGCTTTAGCAAATACTTCCTGTTTTGACGTCAGCTTCGCTTACGGTGCCTTCAGGTACTGTCGGACAAATAGTGATGAAGAGAAGAGTGCTCGTCAAAAAGCTCCAATACATGCTTTACTTCGTATTTTGTATTATTGGAAAGATAAGACTGCTCCAATTTGTTTTTAAATATATTTCTTGAGCAAATATATTATTTACTTCCCTTAGAGAAGCTGTCATTAGAAAACAAATATTGTGGGGGAAAATCTAGGATTTTTGGCCACCTTTTACCTCTTATTTGGAAAATGCTAAATACCTGAAATACCTTTGGGCATTTCTTAGTAATTTTCATTTTCTCTGTATATCCAAAACTTGTATGTAATGTTTGCAGTCATTAACTATTCAAATTCAAACATATACATTGAGTACCAATACAGCAATGTAGCAATACACCATTACAAGTAAAAGTCCTGCATGACAAATACTACATACTAGTAGTATTATCACCTTGATGTAGTTAAAGTATTGCAGTTAAAGGAGTGGTTTTGGTCCCTCTGTTTGATATATTAGTCAGTTCAAATCAATATCCTGCACCCACACCCAGAGAGCTCCACTACACTGCCCCCATATATACAGAATAAAATTCCTAGTGGGATCAGTGGAGCTGGTCACACAGGGTGGAGACATATGGACTGAACATTTTCACACCTTATTTGGGCCGACAACATCTGGAACTGACTTAGAAACCAGACAATTACTTGAAAAACTATAAAATATGATACTGATAATAAGGCAACCAAAAACCCCTAGATTTCCCCATTACTATGAATGATTTGAAAACAAACTGAAGACCCTCAAAAGCAAAAAAAAGGCATGTGGATCTGATTGAATACTAAATGAAATGAAAAAAGTCAAATTCCAATTGGCTTTTTTCTGAGAGGTGGAGTAATGGTCTTATTACACCTATATTTAAAAGTGGCAATGAAATTGACCCTCAGAATTACGGAGGGATATATGTCACCAGCTGTATGGGCAAGGTGCTCTGCAGTATCATTAACTCCTGTATAGTTGAATTCCTCAATGAACACAATGTCCTGTATAAAAGTCAGGATTGGATTAATGCCTAACCATTGCACATCTGACCATATCTTTACCCTCACCACTCTCATTAACACACAAATGCACCAAAATAAAAATAAAATGTATTCATGATTTGTAGATTTGTCCTACAGTCCTTTGACTGTATTTGTCATGGAAGACTCTCTTAACTATTATTAGAGAGTGGCGCAGGGGGTAAAACCTACATTTTAATTAAATCAATGTATCTGAATAACAAATGTGCAATTAGAATTGGAAACAAAAGAACCAATTATTTCTGTTATAAAAATTAGGATTATGATGTATTTCAGATGTCTTGAAATAATACAATGTGTGTGTGTTCCTATTTTTACATGAATGTTTGATACTTCCTGTTTCAACGGTTTGCTGAGACTGGCAGAGAGAGAGATCAACTCTATGTGTGATGGAGGGTCAGAGACAGGTCAGGGAGTGGAACTTCTGCTTGTCTGCTTTAAGGGAACTGAAGAACCGTTATGATGCTATCTATGGAATATGTCTAAGTTGTTGAGTAACCGTTATGACTATGGAATAGATCTGCCTGCTATGGGAGGGGGCTGAAACAGCACAAGTAAAGAACAGTATAAAGCCTTTCTGACAACGCTCCTTGTGGAGCCTTTTCTCCTGTAACTCTTGTTGTTGCATTTGTGAAACGCTCCGCTTGTACAAGCAAATAAATTCAACCTATATCCTGTTGTTTCGAATCCAGTCTCCTTTATTGAGAGTGATAAATAATTCTCTTAACAATTTCAAACAGTACCACAGGGTAAAACGGCTGCAATTTGAGCCCAAGCCTTTTAAACATATATAGAAATACATTTTCAGAACAACTGCAAAAATCCACAGCCCCTAGTGTGAATCTGCACGACACAGAGGTCAAATGTCTGCTGTTCTGATGTTGATGCTGATGACCTGGTCCTCCTATCTCCCTTCAGAGAGGACTTACAGCAGAGCCTGAACATCCTCCACAAATTCAAAGATTGGCACTATCTGTAAACATGAAAAATACTAACCGTTCAAAAACGTAAATGCAAAATGACGAAAATCCAAACTCTCTGAAAAATAAGTTCACAATATTTAGGAAATATTGAAATTGAGCAGACAAAACATTACACATATTTAGGCATTTTGACACGGCTGTGACTGAAATTAAAGACAAAGGCAAGAAGAGCTTTTTACACCATCAAAAGAAAAAAATCCCATTGACATTCTAATTAGGATCTGACTCAAATTACAATAATATTATATGGTAGTGAAGTGTGGGGTCCATTAACCAGCCAAGACCTCCAAAAAGTGAAAAACATCAGCTGGAAGCCCTGCATACAGATCTGTGCAAAAACATACTTGAAATTCACAAACACACAGCCAATAATGCATGCAGGGCACAACTTGGCCAATACCCTTTAATAATTAAAATTCAAAAACGAGCCATCAAATTTTATAAACACCTCCAATCCAGTGACCCCCACTCCTACCAGTACAAAACCCTTCAGTGCCAACAGTTGAGCAAATATAAGAGTCCCCTCTGCCAGATGGTCCTGAAGCTCTGCCCACACACACCAGGGCTTCAGGACACAAACCAAACAATCTGGTCCAACCAAATCAACTCAAAACAAATAGAAAATTATATCAAATATCACAAAATAAATTAGAATTCTATTTGACCCTAAACAGAGAGTACATGGTGGCAGAGTACCTGACCACCATGATTGATAGAAAACTAAGTAAAACTCTAACAATGTACAGACTGAGTGGACACAGCCTGGCCATAGAAACAGGCTGTCACAGGCAGAACAGACGACCCAGGGAGGCCAGGCTGTGTTCACTTTGTCATCAAATAAAGGTGGAGACAGAATCTCATTTCCTATTATACTGTGAGAAATATAAGAATTTTAGAGAGGTTTTCTTTGACATATAAATAATACATGTCCTGAGTTTATCCATCTCCCCAACCCTCAGAACCTGCCCTATTTATGTGGGGAGAGGAGTCAATGTGCAGCAATACTGGACAAAATGTACAAATTCCATTTTCTGTATAATACATTTATTCAATTTGCCCCTAAAGCGATAGAAGTGTTTGTATGACATTTCAGCACTAAAAAAGAACTAAGGAACATTATATAGTATAAAATATCACAAAATATTTATTAAGAAATTAAGTCAAATTCAGAAAATGAATTCAGCAACGAACAAATGGTATTACACCAAAACTCATGACATCAGTGTGCAACTCTTACAGCTGAAGATTTCAGTCTTAAATTTTCTCACACTAGTAGCTTATTCTCAGTTTGAGTAACAGCACACATATTTCTTTCTTCGCCACAAAGAAAGTAACATGAACATGTGAAAGACTTTTAAGCATTTAATTGTCTCTTTTTTGTGCTTGCATGCTGATCAATGCAACAACCAACTTCTTCTCAGTAACAAGTCACACAGCGGTTGTTTCAGTTGTCTTTAGTCTTTGACTTGTAGAAGGGCTTGTGGAGCACATCGTACAGTCGTTTCGCCTGCAAGCACAAAATATCAACTTAGTAATTTAATAAATATTCCATCTGCCTTCTCTATATTCATATGGTGAACATCTAATTTTCCTCACTTTCTGTGGTCCAAGGCCTGGACAGAGAACCAGGTCTTCTTTAGAGGCACTGATGATTCCTTCTACAGACTGTAAAAAAAGAAAGCACAAAATTCATAATCTCAGTTTATTGACTGCACTAGGCCATTACCTCTGGAAGCATCGATAAATCAAACTATTACTAGAATAAGACAATTAATTCAGAGTACATTCCCAAATTGGCCAATTATACTTTAATATGGCATCAATCTGATACATTTTAGCAGTTGGGAGCAGCTAATGGACTGGAAACTACGTTCTTTTTCCCCCCAAGGGTACTCACAGAGAAAGTGGACAGCATCGTAATAGCATCTGTCTTGTTTATAGACTTCACAGTTGTCAGGCAGTCTGTAACCTTAAAAACAAACAGAAATCCAATCAGCATTATTGATCAAGTAATAAAATAAACAGTTTGATAAGACTTTGAAAAATATTATTAGATATAAGATTATTAACCTTAACATTTGTATATGGCTGCATCATACTCTGTTAAATGTCTTTCTAATTTTGAAAATGTTTAAAATCTGCAAAAAATTATACATAACATTTTATTTAAAATTCCAAACATTGTCAGACTTTGAAATATTTCATTCTGAAAGGGTGAATCCATGAGTAGTGTTTGCAATCAAAACCTTTGACAGGTAATCTCTTTCAACTTGCTCCTTCAGAAGGTCTGCTGGTTTCTTCTCATAGGACTTGTATGTTTCCAGGTAACGTCCTGCCTCCTCTGAACTGTCAATTCAACATGAAGAGAGTATTAAGAATGTTACTTATATCATTTGATTTGTTTCTTTGTCAGGCAAGAGGCTCGTTGATCAAAGGAAAAAATATATGAGCCAGAGTCAACCTGGAAAAGAATTTTTCATCTGTTTACCCTGGCCAGATGTTAAAAACATCCTAAAGGTTGCATTAAAAAAACGTACATATATCTCATATATATATTATATATCTCCAGAATACACACTTTTTTAGGTAGCAAGGCTCAGATCGTTGCATATCATGAAGTTGATGTATTTAAAACTGGTTCTCTGTTCACTCTCATGTCTGTTTCCAGTAACAAACAGTATAGTGTTCTTGGCAATCAGATGCAGGTCTCACCTCCAAGCCAAAATGAGAGTGCAGTCAGCCATTATGCATATGCAAGCCAACTCCTTCAATGCATGATGAGGATCTTTCTGTGATGAAAAACCAAATGAAATATCAAAGCAGGAGATGACAAATGATATGTGATGAAATATGACAGCAAGGCATATTAGCAAAAATAATTTAAAAAAGGGAAATTTCAATACTGCAAAATTGTGATATTCAAATAATTGAATTCTTTTTTGTAAAAGCTTTTAAATTATAATTCAATCCTGAAAAATGCTTTATGCTGTTTTGCTAATAGAGCATTGTAGGACATTTCTGACAGCTTGGAACTGATGCCATATTTTTAGCACAGTTGGTTAAAATACATTATAGAAATCAGATTTGATATACAGATTACAGTCACTGTAAGCTGAATTATGAAGCATCTTTTTACTTACCACATCTACTTGAACCAGTAACACTCGGAGGGTGAAAGTCTGTCCAAGTTGCTTCAGACGGTCGTGAATATAGTTTGGATTGAGATTGTGATACCTCAGACTTCAAGGGCCAAAAACGACATCAAAGCAAAACAAATAAACACAGGAAAAGATATGAACAAAAAAAAAACCCATCAAAGTCTCAGTACAAACATCAGTGCTCATTAGGATAATGTATTGTGTATGACACCACATACACAACTGGAGAAATGAAACATGAAACAAAGCACAGACAATTTACTCCCCTTTGTACACACGCTAGCAGCACCTCTCTGTGGTGTGGTATCACACACACATAAACACACAATCTGGAGGCGCAAAAACGAACCTGAGGAAGAGCGCACAAGTTGTCTGGCCCAAGATGTAGTCTGGTGCAACATCTCCAAACTCCCAAGGGACACTCCTCACAAACTTCAGAATGGGATTTCCTCTCTGAAATAATAAAAACATTTATGTGATGTGAAACCTAGCATTGTGCAAGCTGACAAACAAGCCTGAAAGTTAAACTATTTCAAGAAATAACCCAAGAGCCTGATGCATCCATGGGGACTACCAAAAATAAACCTGCTCTGTAATGTAACCCTGCCTGAATCCCTGAAGCAGGGATAGAAAATGGATGGCTTAGATACATTTATGCAAACATTATGATGCCTACCTGTCGAGGGCTGACGATAATACAGTTCCCAGACCCTACTGGTTTGGGACCCAGGCTGAGGCTTTGACAGGTCCCCTCTGTGTGGTCTGTACCAGTCACCTGTGTCTCCTTACTCTTCTCCGCACCATCAGATCCACTCTCAGTCCCTATTTCACATCTTTCTGTGGCAGACTCGCTTTGCTTCAGACTGGTACCTCCTTCACCTTCAGTTCTAAGAAGTTTAGAGGAGGAACCGTCTCTCTGAGGAGCAGCGGGTACATGGTTTTTACTCTGGACGATGTATTGTGCATAGGACAGAGGCTGGTCCACTGACTCAGGAGCAGGCTTTGATGAGGATGCAGCTGTGGTCGATGAAGGCTGAAACTGGGGCTTTAGCTAGAATGCAATGACATTACATTACAGTTTGAGAGTCGAAAATTATAAAATAAATGATTAAAACAATCACACATTTTAGCAAGCTAACCTAAATATTGTGCTAAGTTTGTAAGCCATTTACAATTTGAATTTGAAAGCTAATTGTTAAATAAAGTTAGCCTAGCTGCCGTGAATGTAAATCAAAGCAAAAATACCGACCGGTGTTCTTTCTTTGGTGAAAGCTGAATCATCCAGGTTGATGTTAAATCTCTTTTTCATGTCTCTGAACTTATAACGACTTTGGCCGTGAGTTTGACTTAATGTAACGTTTTTCTCTTTCCTAACACTGACAGACACAAACAAGCAGCAGCCATGACACTTCCGGCGCAGGCCCTTCAGAATAAAAGTGTAATCTCCAAAAATACGAACAGATGGATAGATAGATGTGAAGGTGGCAGATATTCACTTATTATGACTAAGTTTCATATAAGCCCCACCACTTGCACTGAAAACACATTTGAAGGGGATCTCTTAATAGTCAGTATGAATAGCCCTCCTTAAAATGCTTGGAAGGGTCTCTTTCATACCATCAGCCATTAGACTGTACAACAACACAGCTCCCACTACCTCCCACTAAAAAAGACGTTTTCCTTACTATGTTAATCCTAGGAACATTGCACACATCACACATGTATATAATCTCAAGAGCTTCTGAATATTCAACATTTATATATTGCAGATTTATTTAGACAGAGATTGTTTACTGTATATAGTATTTTATATTATTATATTTTATTTTATTTAGTTTGATCACTTTTACCCTTAGGCTGATCCTTTTTCCCCACTGTACTACTTATGTCAATCTGAATTTCTCCCAAAGTGGGATCAATAAAGATAAATCTTACTCTTACTCTTATAACAGTGAGGAACATCTCTTTCAGTGTTTATATGGGCAACTGACTGTTGTTTTAAGACAGACAGAAACACTGTGAACCTGTATAAATTATACTTTTTTGAGGTTTATACATTTTCAGTCTTTCTTGACATTATCAAAAAAAGTGATAATTCTACTTTATGTTTATGTCATGCTAAGTGGTGGTGGCGTACTGGGTATATTATATTGAATGGTGTTTCTAATAAATTAAATTATTTTGAGATTAAGTCATTATTTTGAGTTACTAAGCCATTATTTTGAGATTCAGTCATTACTCCATTATTTTTAGTTACTAGTCATTTTGAGATAGTTTCTCATTATTTTGAGATACTTAGTCATTATTTGGAGAAGGTTTCTCATTATAATTGACTTACATCATTATTTTTGTGTCATCACATTGGCGGGCTTCAATACTTCCATAAAATCAAGATATTTGTACAATAAGTGAAATTATGTCAAATAGTCCGTTGCTAAAGCGGGGCGTTGAGTTGCCTAGGAGACAGTGACGCCGCCATTCAAACTGCGCAGCATGGCATGTTGGGATACCATTTCCCCATCATGGCGGATCTGTTAGCAGGCTAACGTTAACGGTTAGCATATTCAACGGTTGTTTTGTTTCACACACTGCAGAATTGTAACCACTTGGGATTTTCTACACAAGGACTGCAGCAGCTGAACACAAACTGGGTAATTATGCGCTAGAGAATCGACAGCTCTGTGGTGAACGAGCGGGCTTGCTTTGTTTGAAACCGCGGAGTAGCTAATCGGTGTAGCTACATTCGTGCTAACTTATAGCGGTGCGTTGCCTGCTGAGGCCGCAGCGTGCTGGCAGCCTGTCTGCTTTTATTGCTTATACGTTATCTAACGTATAAAATAAGCGTTCAAAACAGATTTAGTAATTCATATAATATACAGAAACCACAAACTATTTCCTATATGAATAAAAGCTCTCGTTGGGTTGCTTTTAGATGCTGCAGTGATCTGTGCATGGATGTTAGAGCTGCAGGCCTGATAGCGTTACCTAACGTGTGAATGAACTGTATGCTGCTGCTCAAAACTTTTCCCCTCTCTTTCTCATTCTTTTATCCATGGAGTCAGTTGGCTTAACGTTAAGTGTTAAACAACTACATTTTGTGCAACTTAACCACTGACAGGATGTTTCAGGACCACTTGGATTAATTTCGCTACTTGCAATCTAATATAATATGTTGGCAACCACGACGCTGAAGTTAGCTTTACGACCCGGAGCTTCTAATTCAGCCATAAGGGAAACATAAACAATGATATTTAGCGGCTGATTTTCACTTTTTTGCCGCCACTTACACTTAATAAAGAATAAAAGAGTAGCAAAAGTGCATTACGTTTGTTTAAACCCACTCTCAGATTAGCGTCATCTTTATTTTGCTTATGAAAAGGCCGAAATCACTGCTTTTATTCCTCATCTAGACGACTTGTCTAGATCACAAACCACTATACTTAGACTTGTCTTGAGTAGATTATTATCATTAAGATGTGACGAGTCTAAATATAGTGGTTTTTGATTTAGATCTGTTCTGATGTAGAAATATCTGTAAATTTGTTACCAAACTACTTCACTGTAGCCTGGGAAATGCTACAGGAAATGCTGCCTTTTGTTTGGGTTAGAAAGGGATCTGGGTGATTGTGTGCTGTTTGATGGTGATAGTCATCAGCCACTCATGAAAAAATTAACTTGTTTGCATGCAAAATAACTTGTATTGCTTGTTAGTTATGAAATCACCCGTGAAAGCTTTGGCAAGGAAATCCTAAACAGGTCGAGGAGTGAAATTCTTCATCAGCGGAGCGTTGTGATTGGTTTGCTCACTCCACATAGTGTGTTTTGTCAGGTGGACGTAAGCCTTTACGTGCCTGTACCTGCATTTTCGGTGAAATTTTACGAGGAGGTCTTGATGTTGGAAATTGGCGGTACAGATTTTCCTGATTATTCATCCTTGTTCCCATGCTCACATGAACCCATACTAGAAACGTTCATAAACATTTCAGAGATAGACTCCATGTGTGAAATGGGCTTTGTACTCCTTCCAATACTGTATTTGAGTGCAGGTGGACCGTGCTTGTTGGTTAAATCTCAATGTTAGGATTTACTCTGCTGTAACTTTACCTTTGGCAGATTTAGATGCTTGCAGTTGCAGTTTATTAATTATCTAAAGATAGTTGATCTGTTAGTAGACATCCACCGCTGTTAAATTAATCAAAAGAAAAGTGTGATTATCTACTTGGTAATAGCGCCAACTTTTGTTTACCTTTGTCCTGAGACATATAGTTGTTGTATCCAAGCATTGAGGTTGGTGGGGCAGAGGTGTCATTAAATGAGTGAATGACATTCAAATACAGATTGCAGCGCGACTGCCCATGAGCTATTTTGCTTCTGACTGGTCAGGCAGGTACCAATTTTAGAACGATCCTCTGTGCCCATACCTATATAATATATTTGGATAAATATATCTTGCTGGGCTTGTGGAATTATTGTGGGCCAACCACTGGTACTGCATGTATTTAATGTAATACAGGTGGTTTTACTTATATTTTGTTGTACGTTATAAATTCTTCTGTTGGTTGTGCCATTTTTGTTGCTGAAGTCATAATGCTTTGATTCTCTCTTCAGTGTTGAGTGAGGGAACAGCGCACCAGTGACTTCAAAAGGGCCATTTACGAAAGTAGGGGCACCAGCACAATGGAGTGTGCTGTGGACATTCCCTCAGGTGAGTGATAGATAGGACAGAAATACATTTGCATAATTTCTATTTATGTCCAGTTTTATTCCTTTCACTACTACTTTCTCCCAGCTCTCAGGTTGAACATTTTAGATTATGCCTCTTTCATAAAGTTAATTGTTGCCCCGAAACTACATAAGACACATCATAGTTGCATTTGGGTGACACGGTCAGTGACATTACCTTTATACAAAACAATTCTGCTGCTGTTCTTTGAAGAAGAAAAAAAGTCACCCAATAGCACAGTATGGTTGCGCCATCTCCATGGGAAAAAAAGCATTATTTTCAAAGCTGCATTCAGAGATGAAAAGCTAATCAATGTCTGCTAAATGTCTCTCAGTTATAAATCTATTTATTCTTTGTGTAAAGAGTTTTACATTTAAAGGAATAAGATGGTCACGAAAAATTAAATGTACAAATTTTAAGTGCAGAACTAATCAAATCAAATAAGAAATAACTTGCTCAAAGGTTTGTACATGTTATGGATTTGCTAGAGACCTGTATAATCTGAAATACTGGGTGCCCTGTGTAGGTGAGGATGAGGCACCTGAAAAAGATGACATGAATGCCAAGGAAGGGAATGAGCCGACCCATAAGAAAAACAAGAAGCACAGAAAACACAAGAGCAAGAAGAAGAGGAGGAGGAGGAAGGGTGAAAAAGACAGCAGCTCAGAATCTGGCGCTGAGTCGGATGTGGAGTCTCTACCAAAACCGGTCCGGACCACCAGAGCCAGGTAGAAACACTTAAATTTAATTAAAATACATTGTGTGGATTAAATGTACTGTTGTCTTCTTAGGTTTATTAAATCAAAATGATGCATTTTCTTTACATTTTATGAATTATATGATTAACGTTGTGTAGTAAATAAAGTACGTAAAAGTTGGCACATTTTTGCATCACTTTGCTTGCAAATCTCATATTCAGATTGTGGCCATAGTGTTTGAACATTACACACTATTACTTAAATACATTTCTGCCTGCTGGATTTTGTGATGCTTGATTTACATACATAAAACATCGTCATGATGTGCATTGTTAGGTATAAGAGACAAAAAGTATCAAGCCACATTTGAAGTCCACATGAAATAAAAAAAAACATTTCCCCAGTTTTAATCATATGTGTCTGTTTTAGTTGTTAATTCAGACTATTAAAAAAATCCTGGCTTTTCTCTTCCTGTAAATGTTTCAAATGTTTGATGATGCCCTCAGGAGTGTTTACAAAAAAACAACCAAAAAAACATCAAATGTGACTTTGGGCAAGTAACTAGCCACACTCATCATAAAAAACTAAACTTCACAGTTTGTGGGATGTAGTACCTAACAGAGCAATAATAATAAGACATGTATGTTTGGATATCAGTGCGCAAATTTTCACCACTCAACTATTCAGTCTCACTGTGAAATGCGTCATTATACAGAGGCCAAAGATGCTCTAACCTCTGTTTCATGGGGCCTTTAACACAAATGCAAATTGTGGTTCGAAATCATTGCTTCCAGTATCATCTAGGAAGGTTGTTTGAGAAAAGTTGCCTTTTTTTCTCTAAGAGCATTTTTATGCTTGCTAAATAAGACTTTGTACCTTACTCAGACTGAAAGGTGACCTACTGATGTTTTGTTGGTATTGGGAACTTCACATGGAGGTGCACCTTTTCAATATTAACAAGGAAAATTCTTATTTTGTGAAACTACTTTCCCTTGTGTTTATAGTGCCAGATTGGCAGCAGCTACAAGAGGTGGAGACCATACTGGGCTGAAGGAGGACGGTAAAAGAGATGTAATTACAGGTAGGAGACGCTCACACATAAACATTATCCATATTACCTTTGAAACTAGTTAATTTACTTGATTTAAAAAAAACTCACTTCTCATCTCAGATCGTGTTGACACGGAGGGAGATTCAAAATCCAAAAAACATAAAAGACACACTTCTAAGAAGAAGAAAAAGAAGAAGAAGAAAGATGAAAAGCAGGAAAAGAAATCCCCATCTCCTTCCCCATCTGAGAGCAGCTCAGCTTCAGGTTCTGAGTCTGAAGGGGAAGGGGCTAAAGGTACTAGTGATGGCAAATACTCCCCAGCTGCAGCACCTGACCTGCAAGAACCAGTATCCAAACTGGTGACAAAAAGCAAACGAGGGGATGAGAAGAAAGAGGACATATCAGATATGGATGTTTCCCCAACTGGAGGGAAGGGCAGTAACACCAATGGATCAGAAAAATCCTTGGCAGGCCAGGATGACAGAACACAGACGACAACAGTTAAGATAGAAAGCAGTCATGGAGATGGTACATTCAGCCATGCCCAGGAACTCCCTGACATTATCCCTAAACAGGAAGGTACAACCCCAAGAGATGACCCAATCCTGAAAGATCAGGCTAATTCAATTCCAAGGGCACGCGATTCATCCAGGTCAAGGTCTCCTTCACCTTCCAAGGGCCTAGACATTAAGAGGTCTGGGTCAAGTCAGAGTCGGTCACCTAGTCCCAGCAGGCGGTCAGAACGGTCAGGAACTCACTCCAGGTCAACCTCAAAGGGAAAACAGTCTACCACTCCTCTTAGGGGAGTTGTAGCTGACTTTTTAGAGGCTATAAAAAGTAAACTGACGCGCTCTGTGTCTCGTTCTCAGTCCCCTAAATCTAGGAGGAGGTCCCGCTCCCCAACCCCAAAGTCTCCCAAGGGAGCCAGCTCCAGGTCCACCTCTCGCTCCATCACCCCCAAGAAGAAGGTGTTAAAATCTCCAAAGAAGTCCAAGTCTCCTAAACGTCGAAGAAGTTCCTTGTCTGTGTCACCAAAGAGACGGAAGAGTCCCCCCACTCCGAAAAGAAAGCTTTCAAGATCGCCTAAACGGGGTGGGCGCAGATCTCCCTCTCTATCTCGGTCTCCAAGGAGAAGTCGAAGGTCAGAGTCACGTTCCCGTGGAGGCACAAGGCGCTCCAGGACCCGCTCACCTAGACGTGGCGGTGCAGTTGGAAGGCGTTCGCGTTCACGGTCTGTCACAAGAACCCGTCGCTCCAGCTCTAGATCCAGACGCCCTCTCCGGCGCTCCCGTTCACCGGCAAGGCGTGCAGGAGGCAGGCGTTCCAGGAGTCGGTCTTTGTCTCGACGTAGGAGGTCGCCACCCACCAGATCCCGCCGATCACGCTCTCGGTCAGTTCGCAGGAGCAGGCGCACAAGATCACGATCCGTTGTCATCCTTAAGCGTAACCGTCGCTCCAAATCTAAGAGTCCCCGTAAACGGACAAAATCCAGAACCCCTCCCTCTCGCCGGCTGTCCAAATCCAGGTCTCCAGTCAAAAAGCGTTCTCTGTCCCCTGCCAGGAGAAACCGGTCTCCACCAAGGTCTGGAAAACGCTCCAAATCTCGCTCGTTGTCTCGAAGGCACCGATCAAAGTCACACTCACCACTACCTAGCAAAAGGAGGTCCAGATCTCCCAAGAAGAGTAGCAGAAGGTCAAAGTCTAAATCTGTCTCTGCTGGCTTGAACAAATCTAAGTCCAGGTCTAGGTCTGAGTCAAGTGAGGGGCATTCTGATAGCTCTTCTCCAGCCAGATCCACATCTTTGTCTCCTGTCAAGGAGAAGAGGTCCTCCTCTCCTAAGGCAGAGCAGACATTTGGTGTGAAGGCAGCTGGAAAAAGTGGAGCAGTTTCCACTGTGGCAGGTGAGGCCAGCTTTTTAATCCCTTTGTTTTGCATCAAACTAGAGCATCTCAAATTTTGTCTGATTTTGTTCCTGAAATTGCTACGCTATTTCTGCTTGAGTTGCGATGCACCAATCCGTCTTTTTACCACCTAATACAATTCTGGTATTTATTCCAGATTCATGACTAGTGCTCTCTTGGGATAATTTGTGTGTAAAGTAATATGAGGCCAGGGATTGCTGTGGCACTAAGAGCAACAGTGACTGAATGACTATAACTGAACTGAACTGTAATTTGAAAAACTTAAAACTCACAAATTGTATTTGTGTGAAATTGTCAGAAAATGTTAAAATTGATCAATCCCATTATCATCTGATTCGATTGAAACGTCAGTCAAGTAACCCTTCACCTCCACCTGATCAGAACTGCTAGTTATCATCTTGCTTCACCGTTGTTCTTTAAGAAAAGTATATCATATTTATTTGTGAATAATGTATGTGGTATGTTTCCCTAAAATAGGCTAATATGCCTCAATGCTGTTTAACGTGTATTCTGCAGGTTCATGGAAACCTGTGCCCTCAGCAGCTGCCTCCATCTCCCAAGCTGGGAATTCCTCAGATAAGTTGCAGGAGCAGCCTCATACCCTTTCTCCCAGCAATGAAAAGGAACAGAGGGAGCAAGCCAGTTCATCCAATGAACGAGATATTTCCAGGTCCAGGTCTGGTTCCAGAGAGCCTGGCACTGGTCCAGATGGGTCAGATTGTTCAGAAGGCTCAGATGAAGAAGAGGGTTCTACTTCTCCAGTTAAAACAGTATCCAAACGCCAGAGAAGCTCCTCAGGTTCAGCATCTCCAAGAATGCAGAAAAAGCAGCTGTCAAAGTCACGTTCACCTACAAAACGCCGGAAACCTTCACGCCCAACGTCATCGCCTCGACGATCAATATCCAAGACCAAATCCAGAAGGAAGCAATCCAGGTTTGTAGTGTATGTGGAAACATCCATCCTGCATCATGCATCTGTGCATCTTTTAAACAGCCTTAAATTAGGGTGTTTTGTAAGGTATTAAATATTTAAGATTGCATAAAATTAACCAGATTTAGTGGCATCTAGTGGTGAGGTTGCAGATTGCAACCAACTACCTTTTCCCTCACCCTTCTCTTCCAAGCGTGTTGGACAACCTGTAGTAGCCGATAAACTCACAAAACACACAAAAGAAGCCAGTGTTTGGTTTGTGTGTTCTTAGCTATTGTAGTAACAACAACATGTTGGCCTCTGGACGAGGACCCGCTCTCTATGTAGATATAAAGGGCTCATTCTAAGTAAATAAGAACATAACGATTCTTATTTTCAGGTGATTGTACACTAATTAAACCATGAATATTATCTTCCATCTCAACCACGGCTGTTCGGCTAGCTGCCACCAAATTCTCCACACCGAACCTTTAAATACCTCAATGCCGGCATCATTCTGCACTAGAAAAAATAAAGTATAACGAAAAAAGCCATCACATATTTTTATACAGTCCTGCACTTTATTTATCCGTTTCACTCACCTCTCCTCAGGTCCAAGTCTCCAGTGAGGAAGAGAGAATCTGTTTCTCCATCTGAAAGGAAAAAACGGCGGTCAAAATCTCGGAGTCCTGCCCGGCGGCGAAAGGCTAGTGTCTCCCGCTCTGCGACACGGCGTAAGCGATCACACTCCAAGTCACGATCCAGGATACGCCGATCCAAGTCCCGCTCTCCAGCCCGCAAGAGACGATCCCGCTCCCCCAACGGCCGAGGGAGGAGGAGGTCCAAGTCCACAGACAGAAACAAGCGATCCAAGAGCCGGTCCGCAGGCCGGAGGAAAAGGTCCAGGTCAGGAGACAGAAGCAGGCGATCTAGGTCACGTTCCTCTGATCGTAGGCGCAGGTCAAGGTCAAGGGGTCGAGGAAGGCGCCCTGTGTTTCGCAGTCGTTCATTCGACAGGCGGGACAGGTGGAAGCGGGAACCCAGTCACTCTCCAGTCCTCATTCTCCGCAAACAACGCCGCTCAGGTTCCCGGACACGACGCAGCACCAGCAAGACTCCTCCACGGCTGACTGAGCTGGGTAAAACATTTATTTATTGTAACTACTGACAATCACTTGTATAACACTTACATATTTTGTTTTACACTGCTCTTATGCTTAATCCAGCTCTCTTTCCCTCTCTAAATACCCTTTCTGTGCCCTGTTGTTGCCCTCCCTCCATCTCTTCTGCCCTTCATTTCTTCAGACAAGGACCAGTTACTGGAGATAGCCAAGGCTAATGCTGCTGCCATGTGTGCTAAGGCTGGGGTGCCCATTCCCGAGAGTCTTCGGCCAAAAGCCATCCTTCAGCTCCCTCTACCCACTCCATCTCCTGCCCCCCTCTCCCTTCCTCTACCTTTACCTCTCCCAATGGGCATGGGGATGCCCAACATGCCGAATATGCCCAACATGGGTCCAATGGGGTTACCTACAATTCCAGGAATGCCCAGCATGTCAAACATCACCATGAGTGCTGCTATGGCGAGTATGACAGCAGCTACTATGACGGCTGCCTTGACCAACATGGGTGCTCTGGCGGCCATGCCTCCCCTGGCTCCACTTCCTACCATCACTAACAAGCCTCCCCCATGCCTCGCTCCCCCAGCCCCAACCCTTAATCTGGACCACATTGAGGAAGCAAAGAGGAAGGTCACTCAGCAAGCTAACATACATACCATCAAGGAGCTTACTGAGGTAAATATGGATATTGGGTGAAAATTAGTCTGCGTCCATGTGTGTTTTTGCTTGAGAATGACTGCACGGTATGTGTACATGTTCGATAGAAAGTGTTTAGTGTGTATGCATTACTGTGCTTACTCAAAGCAACTAATGTTTTTGTCTGTCTTTTTGTAGAAATGTAAGATGATTGCAAATAGCAAGGAGGAGATGGCCATTGCTAAACCCCATGTCTCAGATGATGAAAGCTAAAACCACCAAGCCCTCAAGGTAAAAGTGACAACCTTTATTCTTCCATTTCTTTGACAGCCTGTCTTTATTTTTGTGCTGAATTCATTTCACTTTATTCAGTATGAATTGTGCGTACTTTGATTTGGCATGACATGGTTCCTATTTCCTTAATAGATATATATATATATATATCATATTTGGGTGTTATTTTATCCGCAACTCAATTACACTTTTGTATTTACATTATAAATCTTTTTTTTTTTTAATTAACAATTTACTTAACTAGAAAATACTTCTTTATTCTACCACACTGTAGTCCACAAAGTGTTTATCTTTCCATCATTGTCTTCTTATCCCTTCTTGATATATTTCCAAACATGTCATGCGTCCATTTATCCCCTCAACTTTATATTTATGATCTTGGTTTTCACTTAATTTTCCATCTTTATATAGCCCTACATGGATTTTTTGTTTTGTTTTTGTGCATGTCGTGATAGTTCTGCATGTTAATATTGTACTTTATCTTTGTTTATTTTGTTAAATTTAGGTTTAGATGCATATCATGACAACTAGATACCAGTTTAGCATTAGAGCCACTGCAAGTTGTGGTTCTTACTTAGTCTTATTAACACCATTTATAAACCATTTAAGTATTTAAAAAAAGGTAGATCATGTCTGTAATGTATATATATATATAAACTAATGACATAACATGTTAAAACAAACTTACTTTTTTTGTCCACGTGCAGCCACTCCTCTCAAAGGAATGAAGAAAAATGTTTTTAAAAAAATGCTTTACAGGAGGACCTACCTTCCTGCAGTTCCCTTTTGAAGCCAGATGACGTGACTGAGCCTCATAAACCAAGAAGAAGACAACCCTAGTTTTCACAGTTACAGTATAGGAGCACCGGCACAAGCCACCGCCCCACTCATCTCCCCAGTTTGCTTCTGTTTATGTGTGTGAGAGAGAGAGAGAGAGAGAGCGAGCGAGAGACTGGCCGACTGTCACCTGTGAAAACCACTGAGAAAACTGGGCACGCTGACTTGTGTGCGCAGTTGTATGACTGTAAAGTGACTCAGAGTATGTGTGCGCATTGTGTGTGTGTGTATATAGTGACTTTCACCATCAACCCCTCAGTGTTGCTGCTCGTTCAAGCAGTCACTGTTGTAAAGACTGAAGAGGAAAAAAAAAATAAATCTAGTGGCGCAAGTGTTTTTTGTAAAAGATTAGTTTCTCTAAATTTGTTTTACTTTTATGGTTTCTTAAATAATTGTGTTAATTGGACACTGCTTTCCTGTACTGCTGTATTCCCTCAGTTATCTCTAGTCCCTGTGTTTTTTTTTTTAAGCAATTAATGCTGACTTAGTTCTGGTCAATCCTCACACGCGATTTGCTTTTGGAAGCCTGGTTAAAGGCAGGGCAAAAGAGTCGACGTATTGTGAATCCTGAAACGGTGCCACATCTGATTATTTTGAAGGAAGGGAATGACTGAATAAATTGGCTGCAAAGAAAACAAGGTTTGAATTTTGACTATGACAAAAAGTATCCTCTCCTTTCACAAAGCATAACTAATTAAGTTAGCACAGCCCTGGGCAAGATTTTTTTCCCCCTCTTTTTGTTTTTTTTAAGCCACTAACCTGGCCTTTCATTTGGGCTTTTTTGGATTTTTAAAAAATCGGAAACATCTGTGCTGTAGATTTAACCTGACTATTCATCTGCCACAGTTTTAACACCACTGTATAAACATGCAGTGTTGTGTGATTGGCAGGAAACTTTAATATATAATAGAATTTAAATTGCACAGAAAGCAAACTGTTAATATTTACTGCAAATCACCATGTTGACATTTTAAAACTAGAAGCTGTTTGGTAGAGTGCAAAAGTTTGAAAGGTCTGTGTTTCCATCATTTGTCATCCGGGTTTTATTTTCTTAGCGACTGCCATGTGAAAACGTCGCTCATTCGTGCTGTCTTAGAGGTTCCAGATGATGGAACCAAACAGAACTTTATCATTAATACTTTAGCCTAGTTGTTTAAATTGCAGATTCTCACCACAATAAAGATTTAGTTCACTGAGCTCAAGTTATACATTCAACACATTTTTTGTCTTGATAACAAACCGAAGGTGCAAGAATGCAGCTTCCCCCAAACTTCAAACCATTGATAGAGGTAATTACTTGTTCAGAACATTTGTATTTCACTGTGTGACTGAATTCATGATAAAAAACAACTGACATTTTAAATTGACTTTAGGGATGCTTTTGCATTTCAGCTTAGCTGTTTGCATTTTTGAAACATAATTTCTATTTGTGGGTTTTTTTGAGAGGCACAAAAGGAGAACATAATTTGTGTTGTCGTGTTGGGAGGTGACACATTTATTTGTAGTGATAATAGAGATGAATGTAGAAAGCTGAGTATGCCTCTAGTTGTCAAAGGTTTTTGTGTACCAGACAATCAGGTTGTCTCAAGATGCTACTCTTTTGAAGAAGGATTTACACATCACTTGCAGCGCTGTATTCAGGTGATAACTTGGGGGAATTGTTGTGAATTACAGGATGTTTAGTAAGATGCATGCATAATGAAAAGCCCAACAAGCCATTTACATTTGATCCCCTGATACATTTAATAACTGTTGTTACCCTGACCTGACTTAGGTCTGTTGTGTCAGCCGTGTCTGGGTAAACAGGGTCTGTATTTCACTAAAGGAATTAGATAACCGAACAAAGACGAACTTGGTGCTTTAGGGAAAACTGGCAGGGATGAAGTTTTTCTGCTTTTTAAGGAATCTTCCACTCATTACTCCGGTTTATTTTCATTGGAGAGGGAAATTATTGTGGATTCACCCTACCGTGCCCAGGGCTGTTTAACTGTAGAAGATTGATCTGTGAAGCGGGGTTTTTTTTGTTTTGTTTTTTGTCAGACTGTAATTATACTGATTCTGAACCAAACGTATTTGAACTGTTGGAGTTGATTCCCTGAAGTAATCTTTAGGTATTTTAATGACAGAAAAATGAAGAAAATGCATTTTAGGATTCATTTTTTGGTCATTTGAATATGACATCGCTTGCTTTGTACATAAATGTGTTGATGATTATTAAAAACCTCAATGATCTGTATATATCGATGTCTTTGTGTGCTGTGTTCACTTCAGTTAGTCTCATTATGTATTCCTCCACATTTACAATAGACACTATGCCTGTCTACACTGGGGAGGGGAGAATAGTTCTGTTCATCCTGGTTGATGACTAGAATTAATACAGGAGCTCATCAATAAACTTTGATTTTTTAAAAATAATTTAATTGCATTTCCTTCTATTAGCATTCCTGATCTGTGTGATCAAGATATTATCAGTATACGATGTAATATATTTTATCTATAATTATAATTTTACGTATTTTAAATATGGTGAAAAGAGAAATGAAGGCAAACCAGTTGTCTTATTCTATACACAAAAAAACGAAGTGAGCAGTAATATACATTGTTTATGAGACCAAATTGAGCTTTTATGTTCTGAGATGCATAATTATCTTTAATGAATTAGTCAGTTAGGAATTAACAAGTCACTGCTCGATAGTTAATGAAATGTCCGCTGGTTCCACTTAGCAGAGTTCATAATTTGCTCAACAATTGAAAAGAATAGAAAAACATACAGGAGAGTGCAAAAAGAAAAGGATGAATAGGCTGCTGTAGTTTAAAAATGATGGTAAAATCTGTTGTTTTACAAATGCCACTTTGAGCCACATAAACAGTTTAATTGGAAACAGTAAAAATTTAATTGTCTCTTTCAACAGCAAATGCATCCTTTTTTTGGGAGGAGGTCTGTCTTTCAGGGCCATCTTTTCAAATAACCAACCCATCAAAACAATTATAGAAACAAGTTGGATAAAGTTGTGGATTCGGATGGACTCAGTTATTGGTTGATTTTTATTCTTCCTGTCACCATGACACACACCCCATTATACAACTAAAAGGGTTAAAACTTTACATTGGCAAATGCCGGGAATCCACATGGTATTGTAGTTGTAGAGGCTTTTGCACTGTGTGATATATTGCACGAGCATCCCTAAAATTAGAATCAGGCACTGCCAGGTGTGAATGAGGTCACTGAATGAATGTTAAGCTGAGTGACATTGGCCTATAGTGCATTGCTCAGCAGTCCACCCTCAGCTTTCAGATCTATAATGAGAGCCTTCACAGCAGAGATTGGCCCCAATAGTACAACCTGACTGTACGATTTACCAATTTGCAGGACTATGTTCTTGTATGTGTGTGCAGACAACTTGCTGTGAAATAGAAAGATCAAAATGAATAAAAGATGTGTTTATGAGGCACAAGAGTATTGTCTGGAAAAAAAACATGAAGTGGCCAGATGCCACCACAGTGAGTGCTTGGATTCTTAAAATAATGGCCTTCAAGAAAACATTATACAAAAACACCTGTAGTTATGAAACCTCCCTACAAGTGGTGCACTTTCTCTTTGCTCTCACCATGCTTGTCCTTACAGAGACTTAAACCAACAAACATGAAGTCTGTCAAATCTGTGGGAGATTTTGGGGCTTCTTTCATCAACAAAAAGGGCACTAAAAGACTCAGTGGTAAGTAAAGAAGGTTAAGGGTTTCCACACATTAAACACTTTATTTTCGGTTTACAAGTTTTCTGAGTTACTCGGATGTTGAATGACCCGAGGCAGTCTTCATGAAGACAGCTTAAAAGCCTTTAATCGGTGGATTTGCTCACTGAATTGGATAAAAAAGGTTAAAAACTCCTGTGTGTTTCTGCCTTAGTCTTCATCATAGGGTTTAAAATCCAAAGCACCTTGGCGTACACTCGGATGAAAAACACAATCATTACCATAGTCGTGGATTAAGGGGCTAGGACTGAACAGTGACGTGGCTCGTTTTCAAATGAAACACCAAAGAGAAGAATCCCTGCCGCTGCCCTCACTTCTCTTTGTGTCTTATAAATTTTCTACAAGAGTCTGTGTTGACTCACTGTGCTGGTGATCAACACATTTAAAATGATTCTCATGTTGCCATGTGAAGCGTCTTGTTTTTGTTTAGAGTTAATAAGCTTGAAGACCATGTGAATAGTTTTTATTCTCAATGTTCCTGTAAAATCTATTGTTGAAATGGAGGGCAAGGGCAGCAACGTCAATGCAAATCCATACATGCAACATGTCTCTTCATTCATTGAATGTGAGATTCAGTAGATAAAGGCATATTTCCATACATGACTCATGTGCATGAGTGAAGTGTGTTCATATGTGTATACATGTCTGAATCACTGGCTAGTAAAATAAAATGTTATCCAGTACTGTTGTATTATAGAAAGAAAGATAAAACAATCTCAACATTTAAATGAGAAAAGCAAAGCCATGTATTTTAATTCCACCCTTAGTTTTCAATATGGTTTTCTTTTTCAATTAGTGTGATTAGGGTTGGTAATCTGCATGAGCTGCAGTCTCCAAAACATTGACTCTATTCAAATATTTTGGACCAATTATATTATATGTACCAATTATTTGTGAACTGTAAGTACATTATACAGTAATTACAGTGGCAGACCTTTATATCAGTGTCTGCATGTGTGCTTGTTTACACAAACCAGTCACGTTTGCATGCATATGTATGCGGGTTGTTTACTGAGCAGCAAGTGAGTCATTGGAAACTGCAGATCAATGGCTGCCGGTCAATGGACAGTTGAGTGCTTTGCAACGACCACCCAATCCAAGCATTCTGCACACTCTGCTGTGCAGCCAGGAGAGGAGGTCACGTACACAGATTTCCTCTCACTCCCCCTTGCTTTCCATTTTCAAAACACACTTGCTCTCACACCATTGCCTTACACTCTTCCTACCACACACACACACACACACGCACGCACGCACGCACGCACGCACGCACGCACGCACGCACGCACGCACGCACACACGCACACACACACACACACACACACACAAACACACACACACACGCACACACACGCATGTACACAAGCAAACACACTCATACACACACACACTGGATAAGCCGATGGTGGAGTTTTGGATCAGAGTGGAACTTGTTTCACCACAATGTGAGGCAGACTAACGAAGACAACAGAGACAGTGAAGAATAGGAGAAAAGAGGATTTGGGAGAAATGAGCGCCTAGACAAGATAAAAGCTGACGAGAGAGAAGAGAAATGAGAGGAAAAACTGAGAACAAAAGAGAAAATAAGATGCTTAATTTAACTGAGATGGATTTGGAACACTGCCTACTAAACCAAGTGAGCTGTGTCTGTAACTGTGAGTAAAATAAAGGTTGTGACTTTGACTGTACTTGTCGGTTCATTGTACTGTCAAAACTATGTGTGTGCATATTTCAGTTCACATTTGTATGTGTGTGTGGTCTGTTGTAGACTACTATCACGGACACATTTCAGATTTAGGACCAGTTAATGGGGAATGGCTTGTCCATCTGGGGACAAAACTCATGTCCTCAATTAGCAGATTTTTTGGGTCACTGGTTAAGGTTAGGGTTAGGATAAACATAGGGTTAGACAAGTAGTGCTTATGGTTTGGGTTAGGGACAGAAATCAGAAACTTACTCCAGGAAATAAATGTAAGTCTGTGTAATGTTCCCAAAAGTGACAATGGTGTGTGTTACTATCCTCATACAGAATTGTACAGGAAACAGGAACAGGAGAGTCTACTGCTACAAAAGTATATGAACATGATTCAAGACACACATGTTGCATGTGTGCATGCATATTTTATGAGGGCACTGAATAAGAGCAACTATTGGTATTCATTTATGGATGAGGGAAGTTAACCCAAATAAAATATTAATGAAAACTGGAAAGTAAAAATGCAATCTTAAAATATATCCTTTTTCAGTTTATAATGCAATATTGGGTCAGAATTAAAATGTAGATACGTATTAATTTTCACATTTGCTAAGAATATTAAAATGTTCTGAAGAAATTCTTCTCCCAATATAACTAAAAACTATATAATGCTTTACAACAGTTCCAATAATAAGTTGCTGTCACACAACCCATGAAAACCTGCAAATTAAATTATCGTTGTACTGAACAAATATTTTAATACTAACTATTAGCTGTTTTTGCTGGTTATGTTTAGCCTTAAATTGGACATCTGAAGTCATCCTGGTCTTATAGTTCAAACAGAAGTGATTCTCCTCAGGAAAGGTGAGGTCTTCTGGCCTTTAACGGTAACACCAAACAAGACTTCTCAAGAAAAATAATCAAATATTAGCAAAAAACAAAAATTAGTGAAGTATCCAGCTTGTTTTCCATACTGTGTGTTTAGATAAAGTCTTGAACTCACATAAAATGTGCGTTGCATATCTAATTTCATACCTGATGTAGTGGAGCATGTGTAATGTGGCTTCTAGTCTTCTTAGCTGGATGTGGCTCATCGAACTCTATCCAGGAGGGCGGCGGAGATGCTGGCTGTTGTTACAGAGTTGACCTATGAAGTCAGTCTGAGACAGATGCCTCCTGACTGTAGCACGTGTTGGTGTGAATGATGAGAGCAGTAAGATAGTACGGTGTAGTTTGAGTGTGGCTGCATAGATGTAGGAGTCCATGTGATTCATTTCTATAGGGAGAGAATGTGTTTTTGTGAGTCAGAGATCATAGAGTGTTTGTGTATGTATGTGTGTGTGTGTGTAAGGTTGTGTCTGTGTGCGTTGAACAAACATCGCAGCAAGGCTTTGTGCATGTGTCCTTTTTGTCTCTCCCCCTCTGTGAGTGTGCGAGACAGCCGCAGGAATGTGTATGTTAGTTCCAGTCCATTGCTCGAGAATGAGAGCAGAGGTAGTGCTCGGTGTATGTGTGTGCGTGTGCGTTGTCTGTCACAGGGATGGAGGGAGAACCCATAATGATGTCCACGAAGATCAAGGTAGATCAAGGTTAATATGTGTGTACATGTGTGCATGTCTGTGTGCATGTGTGCGTTAGCTGCAGGGAAGAAAAGGTCCTCTTGTTGTCTGCACCGAATAACATACCGTGTGCCTCAGCATCGAAGGTGAGACTTAAGGTCTCAGTGGTAAGACATTCCCCTTTATCTCAGGATAATGGGCAACATAATCTAATTTTCTTCAGATATATATTCAATAAAATCTACAGTAACATCAATAAATTAGATTTTCAGCACACAATCATTTTAAACACATGCCTTAAACACTGGCTGAATACGTTTAAGGCGTGTGTGTGTGTGTGTGTGTGTGTTTGTGTGTGTGTGTGTGTGTGTGTGTGTGTCACAGTGTTACACATATGAGAGGTTTCAGTCCAGTGCCCACCACACCTAAGCCCCTAACCCGACTGTTGAAATGTTTGTATTATAGAGTCATGGACGTTCCAGTCCATCGCCCATGTTGGGGCTCACAGTGAGAGGATCAAGAGTGTGTCACAGTGACACAACGATGTACGGTCATGATACCATATGCACTGTAGAGACAAGCAGCTGTGTTTGTCTGTTTGTGTGTGTGTGTGTGTGTGTGTGTGTGTGTGTGTGTGTGTGTGTGTGTGTGTGTGTGTGTGTGTGTCACCTGTCACTTGCACAGGAGCAAGATTTAACTCTGCGCTCTTGCTGACATGTACAATAAAGGCATCAAGGTAGAGAGTCTTAGTGTTTGTGTGTGTGTGTGTGTGTGTACTTCTGGGGGAACAACCTACACAGCAGCAAATACACAAGACATATGAGCAGCTGCCATTTCATGTTGTTGCTGTGACATTTACCTGCATGTGTTTCCCTGTCATGACTACAATATTCAGGAGTACTATTTATGAATGCTAAACAATTTATTCAGATGTGCTGCTGACTCAAAAAACACTTACAAGAGCTAATAAATAATCTGTTATAATTAAATCAACTTTATTTCTTAGTGTTTGCAGGATGTTTCGGTAAAGAATTGTCAAGGAAAAGTTTGCATTGTAATCCTGCAGGCGGCTACAAAAAATACTAAATAATGTAATAATAAATGACACATGGGCACTCCGGGTTTCACATCCAATCCACCTGCAACAGGCTAATCAAATATTGAAATCTGCAACTGCCGATCAAATATTCATACTTGCCATAGGGCTTTAAAGTACTCACATTAGTTAGTTGAGTGGTCTCCTCGGCTAACTGAGAGATCACAGGTTCTATTCCTGGAAAAACCACCAGATTGATTTAATTATAAACTGAATCCTTTCGGTCTACTCAGTCATTAGTCACTCCTCACAGTGATGGCAGATGGCATCTCCTTTTATAAATTGTATTTCATTTTTGAGCTTTGTTTTGCTTGCATACATTTCAATCTTCTAAAGTATGTTTGAAGTCAAGTCAATTTTATTTATGTAGTCCAATATTACAAATTACTAATTTTCCTTAAGGGACTTTATAATCTACAGCATTTGAATATTAGAAAAACTGTGGCTCCAGAATACTGGCCTCATAATCAGTTTATTGATGGATTGATTGATTGATTGATTGATTGATTGATTGATTGATTGATTGACTGACTGGAGTGCTTGATTGGTGTCTTATGTGTGGTCTGAAATTGTGAGGCTGATAGGAGCAAAAGCAAATAAACTGCATTTGTCATATTAATTCATTTGCAGCACATTTATCTAATTAGGCTTTAACCTGACATGCTATATCATTGTTTTGTGTGGTGCGTAAGAGCAAGTGCCCTATAACCACACGTTCCTAGTCCAAACCCTAAAATATTTAGAAAACATTCTGTCACACCTATGACCTTTTGTATTATTTTGATATTGCATTTGTGCCTCATAGCCCAAAGACAGTCATTTTACCACAGCGCATTGCAGGAGGTACTGCCCATGTAAATCCATAGTGCCTGAAATTGATGTCCATGTATCGCAACCCTTAGGGGGCTTCCTGCTGTCATCTCAGATTGAATACAAAAAGTTGCAATTGTCGCTCAGGGACAGAAGCTTCTCTATTTCAAAATATGTATGTGTGCATCATCAAATGCGTGTGCGATAGAGCTTCAGTTCATCCAACAAGAACACAGGGTTGAAGTAGCCTGGAATGTGAGAGGGTTGTGTCCACGAGTGTTGTATGAGTACATGTGTCTACCTCTTTATCAGTGTCAGGAGATTTATTGCTGAAGGTACCTCTAAAGCTACAAATAGCCCCTGCACTGGCCCCTGAATTGATATGGCAGCTGTTCAATCAAAAGAGCTCCAGGCACTGCTAGGCGACAAAGCCTCCTGGAGTGCCAGTGAAATCCTGTTGCTTAACTTGAAGATCCCTCCATTCTCCACTGTCTGTCTTTGTTGCTTCTCCATTTGCTTTGTGTTGTGACTGTGCATGAGTTCCAGAATAAATTCCCCGTGAAGAAAGAAGCTCCAATTTGTCAAATCATTGTGAATTTATGCAGAAGTTACACACTTCCTACTGTGTTTACTTAAGCAACGTGCCAGCAGAATTACTGTCATCATTTCAATTCTTGTTGAGAGAAAGATTTGTCATTTGTGTGATTGTTTACAGTAGTTTAGTGTTTCTCAACCCGGAAGTATTGGATCTTACTGAGGTGTTATGAACGTCTGGGGACAAGGAGCCTTAAGGCGTGACTGTGTAAGCAAATTAGTAAGTCATACAGAAAACATCAAATTATTACTGTAAATTTTTTTAAACCTTGCCAGGTGATGTTGCATAAAATGAAACAATAAAAGTTATTTCTGCTAAAGAAATCACCGGGAAAAAAAGGACACAGTTGGTTTAAATGGTGATGGTGTATTCAAGATCTTTACAGATAGGGGAAGCCAAGTGATCGATGATGCTGGCAGTTGACCTCGGTTTAATCTATTCGTTTGTATGTGTGTGTGTGTATCTGTGTGTGTGACTGTGTGTAAGTGTGGACCAGCCGAGGAACATTCTGAGCATGCCTAGTACCAAGGTAAGGCTCCCAGGGTGTTTTTGTCCAGTAGTAGATCATCTCCAATCTGGCCATGAGCTCTGCCTCTACCATGCCCTGTGATGTTTCTACGGCAACACGCACTTCCTCTCAGAAGCCTATACCTACACACACACACACACACACACACACACACACACACACACACACACACACACACACACACACACACACACACACACACACACACACACACACACACACACACACACACACACACACACACACGCCTTAAACACATTCAGCCAATGTTTAACAGCAACACACAGGCACAGGTGCAGACTCCAGACTCACACACACAAACACGGATGAACACATGATTACACAGAAACCAGATTTAATATATGCAGTATGTATGTGCATGTAATGTATTTAATGGATCTTTGCATGTTGCATGTTCTGTTCTTCTGCACACATTTGGAGGAAAAAAAAAATCATGCCCACCGACACACACAGATGTAAAGACATTTTCTGTCAAAGGATAATTGCAAAAACAAACTGTGCTCAGTGACAGCCTGAAGTAGTTTTGTAAAATAATACTTAAAGTGTTGCATAATGCATTACAATTCACACACATATTTAATTTAGAATACAATATGCTCATTTTTACAGAGCCTTTTGTCTTTCTTTAATTTTAACCACTTTTGTTCAATAACACTTTCATTTCTTGCCTAGTTATGAAGAAGGGCTTTGGTTGGCGGATACATAAATCACAAAAAGCAGCTGCAAAGAAAAATGATGACATGCATGAATTTTACATGGCAGAATGTAAAATGTTGACTGCTGTGCACTGCAAAATGCTATTTTTAGATTGTGTGTAAAAGTTATCCATCACATGCATCAAACTGAGGTGAACTTTCACATGGGTCATCAATCTAGAGAAAAATGGATTCCCTGCAACATGGCTGTCTAATTGAGCTGTTACTCTGGCTATTCCTGGATTTTCCTCATAAATGAAGTCATAGGCCAAAGTGGACAATGGCAAGGCTGAGGAAGCTTGATGTAATATTCCAGAAACATTGGCTAGAGATGTGTCATCCTCTACATGCACAATGGTAATCATATTGGGAATTAGATGAAATAAGAAAAATCAAAAGAAAGCGGAAGAATGGATTTTAATTTAAAGACTTGCTTTGTGAATAGAGGAATCCTTTGTCATTTTGGGGAACATTATTATTCCTTGTCCTCACCAGAAAAAAACAATAGTATTAATTGTTTGTTTCAAAAGCTCATAATGTCACGGATCAGACAGACGACCACAATTGCGTCACACAAGAATGTTTATTGAATTTTCAGGGAAAGGGAAGTTGGAAGGGAGTGAGGGTTCCAGTGGTGAAGGGGTACCGGGGTTACAGGAGTTCCAGTGGTCCGTCCAACGTGCTGTGTGTGTGCCCCCCCCAGTGGCAATGATGCATCCAAGGGAGCCGGTGGTGGGTGGTCCAGAAGTCCTGGTGGGGGGAACACAAACACAACAGCACGATGAAAGAAGGCAGAAGTACAGTTCAAGGAGAATCCAAAATTGTAGTGCAAGGCAGAAGGCTGGTCAGAATTACCGGGGTAGAAGAGTAGTCAGGAGTCGAGAAGGCAGAAGGCAGGTCTAGTTTTCCGGGGCAGAAGAGTCGTCAGGATACAGGCAGGTCCGGGGTCACAAAGCAGGAATCAGATTGAAGTGCGAGCAAACAGGTTCAGAGTGTGGGCTTTGCAGACGATCTGACAAAGTAGAGCTGTAAGAAGAGGCTTTAAATACTGGGAGAGGTTAGTGGGTAATGCAGCGCAGCTGGCAGAGTAATCAGAGCAGAGGAGGGAAGAGACAGGTGGGACTAGTTAGGGTGAGTAGAGAAAGCGATGAGCAGAGTGGCAGATAATGGGAACCAATTAAGGAAGTAGACAGGTGGAGTGAGAGGGCTCATGACACATAAATGACCTCTTGTGATCATAGGGACTATCATGGGAGTACAAAGCGTATGACTTTGGCACCATAGTCCACTATTTGCGTCACATTTTCTACCATCAGTCAACATTGGTTCTTTAACCCATAAAGGTCTTTCTCCAACCTTAAACCAGTTGTTTCTTGTTTCCTAAATCTAGCAAATCAGGAAACATCTCATATGTCACACTTCATTCATCTTGTCATTTAGTCAATCATTCATTTTGTTCAGCCACATTCCTCACACCCCCCTGCTCACTTGTTCCCAATTTTCCTCATTAGCTCCATAGTAAAGCTGTATTCTTACCCTCTGCCAGATTTTCTATTGTGCTACCATCTGTAGCTTTCCAGCCTTTAAAAAAACAAAACAACATAAGACAAATCATGTCTGTTTTTTGACCTCCTGCATGTTTTTCGACTCTGCCTTTTGTTTGCCTGGTGTTTTTGCCTGTCTGTTATTGACCTCTCTCTGCTTGTTGAATTAACCTCTCGCCTTTCTCCAATACCTGCTCTTGCTTGCATTATAATGAAATTAACTGTGAACTGAACTTTTTTATCTGTGTCCCTGAGTCATGCACTTGAGTCGAGTGTTTCTGAGCCGTGACACCCATGAGTTGTTTTTGACACAGCCATATGGCACAAATTCTCCAAATTACCTATTTTGTCACTCTTGTGACATGTTGTTTTATCCGCGTTGCAGTGCAGGGAAAGGTCAGGGACAGGTCTGACAAAGTCTGGCAAAGTTGGATACTAAAAGCAGTGGAGAAATGGTTAAAGTCTTTCTGGGAAATGCGAAAAATAATAGAGGAAGTACACAAAGCTGTTGATAGAGTGTTGACCATGACAGACTCATAACACACGGCAGAGCAAGATTATATGGCAATGAACCCTAAATTATAACTCTAAGTGGCACTGCCATTGATGGGTCACAGGCTTGTAATAATCTGGCCACCTCTGAAGTGGAACCAATATATGCGGGAAATAGTGTCAGAACTTCAAGAAAGAGAGAGACTGTAGTGTTTAAAATGCTTGTAGTCTTATTTATCTTCCTTTGGAAAATTGATTTAATGATGATGTAGTAATTGAGTGCTTTGGCAATAATGTGTTATCTACATTCCTGCCAATAAAGTTTTTTGCATCGAACTGAACAGAGAGAAAGAGAGAGAGAGAGAGATGGAGAGATAGATAAGCAGTGTCCGTATACAGGCATGCATGTATGCATAGAGGCACACAAATGTGCTCACTTGAGAATGACAGATGATGAAGATGCAGACGATTTCATGAATACATTTTTTTTAAAATTAATGACCGATAGGGTTCCTGCAGGTTGGTATGTGCTGCACCACACTGAAGCCTACAGAGTCCATTTGCCATAGATTGATTGTCAGTTGGCTAATAAGCACAACACTTGTGGGGCGAAGAAGGTTGATAACAGCCTCCAAAACACTCTCTCCACACGTACAGATAAAAGCTCTCAAATTGAAAGCCAGGAACAAAACTTTACTTATGGAACCCTCCACTGACAAAACATGTTGTCCCAAACTGAATCATACCAGGGGGCTTATAGTTAGTTTTTACTACAGAGAAGACGCTGGTCTATTCTACTGTATAATACATGAGTACTATAAAATATAAACAGATTCTCCATTCATTTCCGACAGCTGTGGGATATACTGTAGGGATAATTTTGTATCAACAGTCCAAGTTTGCACCCAATGAAAATTACAGCATCCACTCCATCGTTGTGGTTAAAAACTGTCTTCTTTAGATAATCCATTAATGATGCATACTACATCTTTTCTAGCAAATGACTGTAAAGGAAACGCAGAGATAAGACTCAGTTGGCAAACAAATATGGGCCAGTGTTGTCTTACAAGCATTCAACGAGGCAGACAACAGGAGACAAGCTAACAGACAGCGCCTTGTAGTCTCAAAGTCAAACATGTCCCGCAGACAGAATAGAAAAATCATCAAAACAATGACACATCAGACTTCCTGTCCTCTCTGTGTAACTGCACAGTGTTTTGCTGGAAACACACACACTAAAAAGGATTTTAGGATAGTAAAAACAGACGCACGAGCTGTTCTCTGTGTTAATTTGTGACATACTTTGTAAATAATAATGCATTTGTAGTCTTGGGTGTAGTTGCCACAGCATTAAATACTTACATTCAAGGGATGCTTGGCGGACTAATGGCTCAAGAATAACATGTAGAAAAGGCATTATTTCCACATGCAATAAAAATTTTTAAACTGGGTCATTCTACAGTGTGGTGTGTCGTTGAAGCAGAGATCACCTGGACTAACCTGACTGATCAAGAAGACTAAACACAAAGGTGCCTATTTCACCGCATTTGTCTGATATTAAATGACAGCTCAGTGTCTCAGCAGCACTGAGGTTTCTGAAAAAGGGGTCCACCTAACAAAGTGACTAAAATGAGGGACATAATGTTATAAATTACCTGCTTTTATTTTCTTAAATTGGGTGACGGTGGGCTCCATTTAGATGGACTAGGGTGGGAGGCAGATCCATGTGAGCCATGAACCGCTGCACCCACTCAATGAAGTTGCAGATCTAATCTATTTTGCATGGCAGCCATAATTAATGCATGCAGCAGCGGGCAAAAACATTTTACATTTATACATTTCCTGGCTGTCTTGCTATGTCAGGGAACAGTGAGTGAAATTTAAAAGAGCTGTCATGTATAAAAATGTGTTCAAGAACAGTCAGAGGTAAAAGTCAAGGGATGGCAGTAGAGTGAAAATGTTTGCTGCTGTTGGTGAAAGTGAGTAAGCACGTTTAACACCTTTGCATGAATAAAATGTGCAAAGTGCAGCCCGATGAGAAAAGCGCTGGTTACTGAAGAGACATTTGTAATTTCTGTTGTACAAAGAAAACATTTCAGTGCTTTTGCTGCCAACTGTAGTCTTGTATGTGTATGTATCAGTCCTCTTTCCAAGTCTCCCCGGTGCGAGCAGGTTGTGGGGCTCAGGACTGATCTGTTTGGTGACACTTAAAAATAATTTCCCCAGATCCACACTCTTCATATATGTTTAATATTTATCATCATAATATCGTCATCCTGATTTTCCCTATTGTAATACAGCTTTTTGGTCTGTTCTCTACACACCTCTTGGATGCCTGTGCATCGTGGATGTGGGTTTCTTTATTCTCTTTCCTCCATTTTTCAACCATGTTTACAGGTGAGTTTTCCTGTCTGAATCAAGGGTCTAAAGATAGGGGGTGTTGTGTGTGAATTATTAAGTTGGACTCAGAAGAAAATATTCTAGACTCAGTTTTTATCTCGCGAGCAACCTATTTCCTCACGGTTGACTGGTGCTTTTTATTGGTTCTAACCTTTGCCCAAACCAGTCCACAGAGTTTAGGCTTTTTTTGTATTTCCTCACCCCACAAGTACGAGACAGATATGTCACTTTCTTCAAAGCCTCTGGGTGTATTTAGAGTGCCCCAGTGCTGTGAAGCAATAAATACCCTTCTTCACTAGTGTAATATCCATATCCCTCGAACTGTGATCACAGTTGAAGAAATGTATAAACACTAATCTCTGTAACAACTTTTCGTTGTCTCTCTCTCTCATATTCTTTCTTCAAACTTTTTCAACCATACTGAATGTTGTCATCAGTGTGGTTGAATTGCGCAAATGAAAATTGAGGTGTGTTAGTTCTTAAGTTTCAATGTATTATGATATGACAAAATAATATGATATGCCGCATTGTGGTTGGGTGAAACTTGTTTGTTGACTCTCAGCACTGAAAACATTGCACTTACCGCTCATCATTAAGACATTGTACACACAAAAGAGTGATAGAAGCAGTCTAGCTTTTACTCATGGGCCCTAGTTTTTATTATTTTATTCTACCAACCCGTATCAGCTGGAATTTGTTTAGAAAGATTTTATTATATTGTCTCTGACTTGATAAGAACAGTGTGCTCTTAAATTAATTAATCATAGGTAGGTGATTTCAATTTTTCAGATTTTTTTTTACTTCTGCTCAGGTTGTAGTTTGGTGGAGCTGTGTTGGAATTTCACAAAATGTTCATGAACCATGAAGAATTACAACAGTGTAATCTCGTCTTCCCTAAAAGTTGCAACAAATCTAATTAGAAGGTCAGACATATGTCAATCAATTACAGTCTGTGCACACCCACACAATCCTCTGATAATGTCTGTTTAGGCAAATAAGTGAAAAGACCTGTTTGTGTGCAAGGTGTGCTTATTTTTGGATATATTTAGAAAAATTGTGAGAATCACAAGATGTCCTGCTTTAAAAAGAACAGCCACATCATTTGAATGTTTCTGCTCATTTCTAATATTCTTAACCTCTGATCTGATCTCTGTCCTCCTCCACTCCCCTCCCCCTCCTCTTCCTCACACTGCTCTGACATTGTGAGACATACCAATAAAGACTGCTGCTGTTCACAAGAGTGTGAGATCCCAAAGCACCATAAGCGTGTTAGCCAGTGAAACCTGCACCACTATTGCGCTTCTGCAACCTGCATGGTTGCAGTAACACTGCACTGCACAGAAAATCACTAACTTGTGTGTGACCTCTGGCCATAGTACAGAGCTCTGTGAGTGTGTGTTGGAGACATTTTGAATATAGAGTAATTTGGTGATGAGAGTGAAAAATAAAGGCTTTTGTTTTTGGTAAAAACGGTTTGCACTTGGATATTGAATAATCTGTGTGATTATGCATTTAACTCTGCATTTAAGAATATTTTATTTAAGGTTTTTCCAGTATAACATATAAACATGACATATTAAGACATTGACATTAAAACTAGACAAATAAAAACAAAAATAAATAACAAGACAGAAAATATAATTAGGGACAATACATACTTCAAAAGCGACTACACAGACCATTTAAAAAAAAACAACAACAAACAAAAAAAACAAACAAAAAAAATCAGCAAAATAGTAATGAGAGATACCGTTAATTAAATTGTGATGCAAGAGATAGATAATACAACCAAAGTGACATGAATCTGTACATGGGCAATAAAAGGAGTCAGTCACTCAATCAGGTGTGGGGGGGAGGGGGGGGGGGGATTTTCTAAGTGGGTGATAACAGGCTGCCATATTTTATGGAAAGTATGTATTCTGTTCCCTAGTGAGTATGATATCTTCTCCAAAGGTATACAATTGATGATTTCTGAGAACCACAGTCCAAGAGGCAATGGGTGGTGAGACTTCCACTTCAATGCAACACATTTCTTAGCTATTGCCAATAGAGTCTCTGTCAGTTTAATAGAATGTTTGTGTGTAAGATTAGATTCTGAAAGGTTGCTCAGAAGGCAAACCCCTGGATCCACTGGGAAAGTGACTCCAAGTATTTTGGATAAGAAATCACACACACCCTGCCAAAAGTCCTGTAGTTTGCTGCATTGCCAAGTGGAGTGGAGAAAAGTACCCTCCGCTGAGCCACACCTGAAACAGAGGGGTGAGATGCTGGTGTTGAACCCGTGCAGCTTGGAGGGAGTTAGGTATGTCTGGTGTAAAAAGTTGAACTGAATTAATCTATATCTTGAATTTAAAGTGCAAGTGACACCGTTTTCACACAGGTCACTCCATAGACTGGGATCAATCTCTATGCCCAAATCCTTCTCCCATTTTAGTCTGGATCTTTCTGATTTGGGAGTTGACAAGGCAGATAACAGGACTGCATAAGCCTTAGAAATTGTTTTCACCATAGGTTGGCTCTGATGAAAAAATAATTCAATAGGGGATAGCTGGAGAGTTTCCCATTGGTTCTTTAAGTTGACTCTTACAAAGTCTCTTATTTGTAAGTACTTAAAAAAGTCCTTATGAGGTAGTAGATATTTCTGTCTCAGCTGATCAAAAGACATAAAGGTTCCTTTTGCAAAGAGATGCTCCAAACGAACAATGCCCTTTTGAGGCCACAATTCAAAGTCCTTATTTTGGTGTAGAATGGGGATCAGTCTGTTTCCCCATAGGGGAGATTTAAGAGATAGAAAACCATTTCGCCCCAACATCTTATGTATTTTAAACCAAGTTTGGACAGAATGAGCGATGAAAGGGTTGCGAGTCGTTCTTTTAATTGACTTTTCATCCCATTTATATACAATATCAGACGGAATGGGCTCATTCATTTCAAACATCTCAATGTGTAACCAGGAGGGTGGGCTGTTGTCATCAAAAAGCTGAGCCAGAAATCTTGATTGTGCTGCCATGTAGTACAACCTAAAATTAGGAAGTTTCAAGCCTCCTCTTGCATAGTCAAGGGTGAGGTGGTTTAGGGAGACCCTTGGAGATTTATTTCTCCAGATAAATCGTCTCGTTAATTTTTCCAACGAAGAGAAAAAAACAGAGGGGATGTGAATTGGGAGGGATTGAAATATATATAAAAATTTAGGTAAGAAGTTCATTTTTACGACGCTGATGCGGCCTAGTAATGTAAGGGGCAGATTCATCCAATTGTTTAAGTCATCCTCCACTTTTTTTAACAAATTCAATAGGTTCAGCCTATATAAATTCTGTAGATCCTTATCAATGATTATACCCAGGTATTTAAACCCTTTTGGTGACTCTTTAAAGGGGAATTTGTGTTGAATCGAATTGTAACAAAGATTTGACAGAGGTAAAACTTCACTTTTATCGAGATTGATTTTGTAACCAGAAATTGAACTGTAAACTTCTAAAATATTTAGTAATTGTGAAAGGGAGTTTTCCACTTTAGTCAGAAAAAGAATGATATCATCCGCAAAAAGGGATAATTTATGAATATGGGGACCAATTTTGAAGCCACTTATCCCGGGGTCAGCTCTGATGGCCTCAGCCAGTGGTTCTATGGCAAATGCAAATAGAGCAGGGCTGAGGGGGCAACCCTGCCTATTGCCCCTAAAAATAGGGAAGCAATCCGAACTAATCCCATTAACCGAAATTTTAGCCTGTGGGGACCTATACAGAGATTTAATTAAATCAATAAAATTATTTGCCAAAACCGAATTTATCTAGAACCTTAAAAAGATAGGGCCATTCAAGCCTATCAAAGGCCTTTTCGGCATCCAGGGAGAGTGCAATGCTGGGTATGTTGTGTTCTTGAGCAAAATGGATTATGTTTAAAAGCCGTCTTATGTTATTAGAGGAGAGTCTATTAACTATAAACCCAGTTTGGTCAGAATTAATTAGTGAAGGGAGGAGTAATTCCAATCTCTTGGAGATCATTTTAGTTACTAATTTATAATCAGTATTCAGGAGGGAAATCGGCCTATAGGAGGCACACTTCGGTGGGTCTTTTCCTGTTTTGTGAATAACTGATATGATAGCCTGAGAGAAAGACTCTGGAAATTGTTTCCTTTCACTAGCCAATTCTAAGACCTCCAATAATAGAGGAACTAAGAGGTCTTTAAATTCTTTGTAGAATTCGGGTGGAAACCCGTCTTCTCCCGGAGATTTGTTTGAAGGTAAGAGTTTAATAGCTTCAAATAATTCAATCGCAGAAAATGGTTTGCTGGAGAATTCCCTATCTTCATTGGACAAACATGGGAGATTGAGTGGAGAAAGGAATGAGTCAATAATTGATGAATTGTCATTTGACTGGGCAGTATACAAATCACTGTAATAATTCTTGAAAGCAGTGGTAATTTCAGCAGGGTTATTGGAGATTTTGCCTGGGGCTATTTCTATTTCATTCACTATCCTCTTGCTTTCTTCTGTTTTCAATTGCCAAGCTAGCACTTTACTTGGTTTTTCTCCTAGCTCGTAGAATTTATGTCTTGATCTTATGATGGATTTTTCAGTTTGATACGTATTTAAGTTGTTATATTCAATCTTTTTATTTACCAAAGTCCTGTATAGTTCTTTGTCCGCTACTCTCTGATACCTTTTTTCTAGTTCCTGAATTTCCAGCTCAAGGGAGTGTAGCTCAGAACAATATTTTTTTTTCAGCCCTTTCGTGTATGAAATAATTTGTCCTCGTAAGTAGGCTTTGAGAGTATCCCAAAAGATAAAGGAATTTGGGGCCGTGTCTCTATTAGTTGCCACGAAGAAGTTTATTTGGTTTCTTATAAAGGCACAAAAGTCTGGCCGCTTAAGTAGCAGGGGGTTGAGCCTCCATCTGTATGATAGTTTCACTTTATTAGGAATGGATATGGATAAGGTCAAAGGGGAGTGGTCACTCAACAGGCGAGCTAGGTATTGAGTATCCAACACTCTATGGCACTGCTGTGTAGAGAGTAAAAAGTTGTCGATCCGTGTGTGGGTGCCATGAGGGTGTGAGTAAAAGGAATAGTCCCTTTCTCCTGGGTGAAACCATCTCCAAACATCTGTTAGGTTGAGATCTTTCATAAAAGAAGTTGTTAGCTTAGCTGCTTTGGTTAGGGAGGCAGGTTTGTCAGAGGATCTATCCAGAACAGTGTCTAGGCAGAAGTTGAAGTCTCCCCGCACCAGAAGCACACCAGACGCCCGCGCCACATGGAGAAAAACATCTTGGATAAATGCAGGCTCGTCAAAATTTGGAGCATAAATATTCAATAGTGACCAACATTCTGAGTACATATGTCCCTGGACTAATACAAACCTACCCCTGGAGTCGACAACTTTATTAGTAGCAACAAAAGGAATGTTTTTGTTTATAAGGATTGCAGCCCCTCTGGCTTTGGTGTTGAAAGAGGAAGCAAACACTTGGCCAACCCAGTCTCTTTTAAGCTTTATATGTTCACTGTCTGAGAGGTGTGTTTCTTGCAGAAACACTATATCTGCATTGAGCTTTTTCAGATAAGTGAATACTTTTTTCCTTTTAATTGGGCTATTCAGTCCTTTGGTATTAAATGTTACAAACTTAATGGGATTCATCATAGGATACTAAACGTTTTGCTGTAGTTTTTGCCCATGCACCACAAAACAAAAGTACACAAAAGTAGTTATGTAAAAAGTCATAAGGAAATGTTGGCATCTCTTGAAATGAAACAAAAACAAAAAACACAGAAGTATACATCATATAAAACATGTAAACAATTACCCTAGAGTCTGCCTCCCCAAATGAGGCAAGCTTCATCCCCCAAACTTGACTATTTGTCTTCCAACTAAGCGATCTCGCTGCCAACTTACACATCAGGGTCCCTGTCTCTCCCTTAAATGTTAACATCTTATTATAACTATGCATATATAGCAATATCTGTAACCAAGAACAAGCAAATGGGCAACACACCACCCAAAGTGGTCCAAGATACCCATAACATGAGTACAGGTGAGAAATAAAAAGTTTATGTCAGAAGGAACAATCCGACCTTAACAACAAAGTAGGTGGGAGTCGGGTGTTAGTAGCTACCCTCCACACGAAACTTAGAACAAAGAATCTACTGGATTATAATAACACCTAGTGATTGTTGACTGAGACATCTGTCCAAATAGGCTGAAACATAAGGAGATGAGAAAAAAAAAAATACTAATAATACTAATAATGGTAACATATAAATGCCACTCACCCCAAGTCAGTCACGTCAGTTATGAATATTGTTACCTTGATGTTATGGTCCGTGACGACTGATATGAGAAGAAGCAGCCGTGTGTGGTGCAGTGACCATGTCCGTGCACCTCGAGCGCCAAAAAAGGGGGGAGTGGGGGTCACAGTGTCCAAGTTTAGGTCACGCGCGCGGGGAAAGGGCTCCCGCTGTATCCCCATCATGTCAGTAGTAGTGAAGATAGGTGCGCGTTGTCATCCAGACATCAAACAGATGATTATTTGAATCGATCACTGCAAAACGCTTTGGCTCCGTCAGGAGTGTCAAAAGTTATGTTCTCTCCATCGCCGAGGGTGATACGGAGGCGGGCCGGGTGCAAGAGTCTGAAGCGTACGCCTTTGTTGTACAGCTGGGCTTTCACTCCATTAAACGCGGCACGTTTCTTTGACAAAGCTGCACTGAAGTCAGGGTAGACTCGCAGGATGTTGTCCGGTAGCGGAGCTCGTGTTGCCTCGCCCACCGCAGGGCACGCTCCTTATCCTGGTGCCTGTAGAAACACACCAAGATTGTTCTGGGTGCGTTACCTTTTGCGGGCTTGGAGAGAAGTGATCGGTGGGCTCTTTCGAGGGCTTGGTGAACACCTCCGGACCCATGACCTCCATCAGCATCTCGGATGCAAACTGGACATGATCCCGCCCCGATTCACTACCTTCAGGTACGTTTATTATCCGTAGGTTATTTCGTCTTGATCGATTTTCTAAGTCGTCCAGTCGTTCCAGGAGGTTTGTGTTATCCACCTCCAGGCTGCGAATGACTGCCTCTGCAGAGGCCAGTTTGTCGAAGTTGTCGCCTGCGGTGGTTTCCACGCGAGCAAGACGATCTTGAAAAGCGTCGACTGTCTGTTGGAGTGTGTCCACGGAGGCTTGAAGGGGTGAGATGGAGCTTTGAATCAGGGCAGACATATCCTCTCTCAGACTCGTGCGCTGTTTGTCCAGCTCTGCTACTAGCGTACTCACGGAGAGTTCGCCGCCGTTGTCATCAGGAGTCGCAGGGTTAGTATTGCTGCTAGCCGTCGCCATCGCGGCTAACTTGCTGCTGATGGAGCTCGCCCTTGTGGAAGGTGGTGTGTGACCGGCTGGGTGTTTCTGTTTCGAGTTGCTCATTTTGTCGTCGAATTTATTCTGATTCGAGTAACCGTACTGCGTAGTGGGATGATGTAAGTAGATAGTCACAAATGTGCATCAACTACGCGTCCTTCACCTACGCCGCCATAACCGGAAGTCGCATTTAGACTCTGTTAATTAAGAAAATATATTCAGACAGTTTTATATACTATGTGTTATACCCACAGACACTACTCAGTATAATCTTATAAATCCAGTGACAATCCAACGCTATAGACAAATTAGAGCTGATGCAGCAGATCTTCATAGGCAATCTGAATAAATGCTTAAAAGCCAATAACTCAAGAGCTGAAAAGCACATTTGCAACCCCTTTGTTTTAACTTTCATTACAGACTTTTCAATAACAATTACAGCTTATTTAATGTTATGTTATGAGGCACCATTTACCATCAACACATAATCCATTGCGTCACATAAACCAGTTTGTAGGGTTTAAATACACTCATTTGGGGCATCATTATTTTTATGCTTGGCAGTTTTTTGCCGTTTGTTGATATCCAGTATATGTAACCAAACTGGTTAAATGTACAATATGTGGGTGCCTGTTTATAGGTGCTTGAGAGACAATGAATGCATAAATCCTTGGCTTGCAGTATAGTTATTATGAAATAGACAATTAGATTCACATCAGCAGATACCGTTTCTGTTCTACACCTTCTCTGTTCTCTCACCTGTCTGTTGCTGTTGCTTTATGGTGTTTTATAATCCAGTACTGGGAAGTAATTGCTGCTTGCAATATGCAGGTCTCCATGTCAGTCCACTCATTGCATCAGTCCAGACACTGTGTTAGACTTTACTACAGACCACACGTCCATTAAGTAATAAAAGCTTCCAACATGACGACAAGCCATTCTTGTCTCTGTGACTGCTTTCTTACAGTCTGTGTTGTTCGCTTTTTGCTTTTTGCTTTTTCCTTTTTCATATGTGTATATGTTCTCATAAACGTGCACGCAAATGCTCACACAGTTGAGCTGTCTTTCATTGTCGCTTGTTTTAATATCTGTTTGTGTCACCTTTGTTTTCTTTGAAGCACTTTGTGACAAATCACTTTGTGACAAGTACTTCATAAATAAATCTGACTGGATTTGGCTGGCCAACTATATAATATGATGAGAGGGATAGATATACGTCACACAGCACAGCTACACCATGAACCACGGTCAGGGAAATGGGTAGGAGGAGACAGCATTATGCAGGTTGAATGAAATTTAATTGGAACACTCATGACTTCAGTGAGATTTAATGTCAAGGGGGTACACAGGGAATGTAGAGGAACGGTTGTTTTTCTGGTTGGAATAAATAAAAAAAAGGACTAATGAAGATGGCTGCATGTGTAAAATATGTTGATTGTAGGTTGGATATTTGTGCACAAACAGCAATAAAAAATAGGCTCACTGACAATGAGCTTTGAAAAGCAACAATTTTATGACATAAGCAACAGGTTTTAGTAATCAAATGACAGGGGAAAAAAGCATTTTGTTAAGTATGAATTCTCAAACTCTTAATTGTCATGATTTTCTAAGATGCAATAATGCCCCATTTGTAGGATTTTATGCTTTTCTTGTTGCACAGTATTGAATGGTTTCTACTGGGACTGCAGCACCACAAACATTTATGTGCATATTTTAAAATATTACATAATCAAACACAGTATCAGTTTCTCAGTAGCATTTCATTGTTATAAGAATTACAGAATACTGTGACTCCACACGGCTGTTACCTGGGGAAGGATGCTTATGTGCCTATGATATTACATACAGTATATGGTATTACATAACATTTAATATTACAATAAAGTATAGAACTAGAGGGCATTTTCTAAATAAGTTCCAATAAAATGAAAAATTGTATGTTTATATGTGAACTAATGTAAGTACATAATCTTTTCTGCTGTGTTGATCTAGTGTACAAGGGCTGAAGAGAGCCATGAAAGTGTTAAGGATAGGTAGTATGTCTCAAAGAGACAGAAAAAGTGTTTAAGACATCAATGAATATTTTAAGAGAGAGCGGGAGCTGTTGGAGGGATGGGTGAACTGAAAGAGAGTTGGGCTGCTGAGAGACGGAGGGATAATTTAATAGACGGGCAGAGCAAATGTGTTGGAGGAGAGACAGAAGAGCTGGAGGGATGGGAGATGAATGAATGGTGGACTAATCTGGACTAAGCAATAGAGAAAGGGACATACATTAATTTAATGAGATGGATGAATGGACAAATAGATGCATTGTGCAATGTTCAAAAAAATCCCTAAATCTGGACAGCCTGAGGTGTGTGTGTGTGTGTTAAACCAAATTAAATGATTTAGAAAAATGACTATAAAGTAGGCGAAAAACAGGAAAGTGAAAGAAGTTTTTACTTCTGAGGTTTGCGGAGGTAAACAGAGAAATATGATGTCATAATATAAAACCAATAAGTAATAACAAAAAAAAAAAAAAAATGCATAGACAAAGTCAGTCTCTCACTGATTTCTATGAGACAATAGTGAAAAACTGGGGACCACCTCTCCAGCGAACATCTTAAGGATCAGTTTTGCACTAATGTCACATGAGGGCAGCGCTTGACCTGAACAGGAAGCCACTTCTAGGACAGTTGGCCTGGCCAGGAAATGTTTTAAGGGACACTTTATTTGAACAGGGTGGTAGTATACTCAGATGCCCCTCTGGTGTGGCCTTAGGGTGTAAAAAGAACAGGAGCTGTTTAATTCCGAATAGGGAGAGATTTAATCTGTTAAATTTGTGCACAAATGTAGACACTAAATGCAAAAAATACAAAAAAAAATGTTCTGGTTGCAACTTATGTCAAGCTTGACATTTAACATAAAGACTTTGGGCAACAATGAAGCTTGAACGTGTCCCATCATGACAGAGATGTAACAAAATGACCCTATGTGTGCCACTGACAATATGGACTGGTATCTAAGTGATTTGAAACCCTTTTTTCAGTTTTTCAGGATTCAATTTTAGGTTAAGTCTTATTGTCTCTATATGCTACCTGCCTCGCCATCTCCTCTGACTTACCAACACTGAATTCTGCTGCTATGCTGGTGATTGTCTTCTGTATTGGTCTGTTTTTAATTATGTTTTATCTGAATAATTTTAGACCAACAGACTCTGGCTTAAAGCCAGAGATTAAATTAGACCAAAGTTGGTCAGAAGTTAGCCGAGCTCCACCGGTCTACATCCAAATTAGTTCCTGCTGCAGCTCAGATCCAGCTTCTGGTTGTAATAGATAACCCATGACATACTGTAATTACTTGAATGTCTTATTTAAAGATAAAATAACAGTGGTACTCTCTACAGGAGTGTGGTGCCCGTATAAATGATGTCCAAAGCATTGAAAAAGGGTGTTTTAAACTTGTCTTGTATTGCTATAAACCCTATTCAATTTGCACTGACTTTTTCCTATTTGTAATATTTTTATACCCTAAAAAAGGAAAATGTTGTTCAGGCCTGTTTAATGTGGAAGAACTGATGTTTTTTTCAGGCTCATTGAATCAATCTGAAAATCTATTGTGAGAAATCAACAGGCACTTTCACTCAAGCATACAATTCTGGGCCCTGTGCACGTGCTGTCTCAGTGACATCTAAGAATCACAATGAAGTGTTAATGCTAATTGTGTCTAATTATGACATTTTTGACGGCCCTTCCCATATTGGAGCCCACTAGGATGAAACTGCCTTTAGGGGTTCCTTCATACGACATGCATGATTTGGATTGGGTTAAGAAAAGCCATTGAAGAACCAACATGAAATACTGATTCAATTGTCCATCACAGCTCTTATATTTTGTTTTATCTAGGTGAAGGGGCAATTAAATGAATTAAAGGTCCTTGCTTGTAAAAGAATGAAATGTCAAGTTCCCTCTACTAGTCCACTAAATGCTACAGAGGTTTGTATGTGGTTCAATTAGAGAGAAAAGCTGGGACAAATGAGTGGAGAAACATTAAGAATGCTGGTACTTTCATACAGATGCAGTATATGATACAATAGAGCAAATAACCTCATGTCATGCTCTGTGATGTGTATAAAAATGACAGTTGACAAAAGGAGAAACCAATTTGAATATGTCATCAGAAAACAGGTTGGCAAACTGTGCCTGAGATTTTAAGACATGACACTAAAAACAAGCTTGACCTCCTCCGGTGACTGAGAATATCAATACAGGATGTGATCACAGTCTGCCGACAACAACACAGAGAGGGATGTTAAGGTAGGTTTGTTGTACTAAAACCCCTCATTATAATTACAAATACACATTTTAGAGTTCAGTGGCGCAAAAAACCATAGACGCAGAAAATGGAAGGGTCACTGCACATCATTTGAATTCATTCTGAGGAGGAGCAGAGCTCAGACAGGGAATTTATGCCAAAGAGCATTAAAGTTATTCTTGAGTCTTGTGGTGTCCAAACATCTTATGATGCTTTTTTTGCTTATTGCTTTAATTTGTCGCCCGTCCGTATATTTACATTGTGTTTTCAGTATTTAAAAAGGCTTTACAATGTAATAATTAGATCAATTAGGCATCCACGTTTTTTCATGCATTCTAAGTATAATGTATTATCTTGATTTAAAAGGCTAAAGAAACCTGATCAGGTATGTAGATATATTTATAATTGTTCTGCAAATGTGTTAAGTTCATATCACACATTATTGATAATGGGTGTGTGCTTTCTCTTGCTGATTATTGTGTCTATTTTATTGTTTTTGCAGAACTGGTAAAAAAAGGAAAAAAGAAAAAAAGTGATGACAAGCACCCAAGGTTCAAGAATGAAGACTCCCCATCGTAACAAAATCATTTGTAATGAATTTCTGTTTAAAACTAACAACAAAGGCAGCTTGGCTCACACTAGCAAACACTGCAACAGGAAATAAGCTCTCTGTAAAAAGCTCTGAAGTATTGTTTTGTTACAAGCTCCCTGTTATAGCTCCTGAATCCATTTTCAAATCAAACACAGGGTCTGTTTTGCTCTTTTATCTAGATAATAGACTTTTGGTATCCAAGCTCCAACCTTTGAGCAATGATTCAAGGTCTGTTGTGTTAACAACAATGAGGTAATATATCCAGTGTGTACTTTCTGAGGCGTTGGTCTCAAATTGTGTAACGCTTTGATTATGTCTTCAGATGATGTGCACATTTCTGTAGCTTATTTTTACACCCTAATATTTATAGTTTGGCAGTGTTAGTGCTAATCATCAGATATTATTGATAACTCCTTTGGGTTGTACGGGCCTAACCTCTAGCTACAACTCTAACCTTTTAATCCGATATGAGCCTCAGATACTCACAGCTTTTTTTGTCAGTCTCAGTTAAAAAGAACGAGAGTGACAGGGCTTTTGCTGTTAGGGGCCCTATGGCTTATTAAAGCTTAGCCTATAAGTCAATGTCATCCTTCTAAATCACACTCTCTAACCCCATCTGTAAAAATAAAGCCTTTTCACAAATTGACATGCACGTTTGTATTTTTGCCTTATTAAAAACAATACCTGTTGTTTTAAAAAATGGGGGAGGGAGAGGCGGGGGGGACTTGGGAGTCGTTGAGGTGGAGGGGAATACAGAAGAATAAACAAAGAAGCAGACAGAAAAGCAAACAGGCAAACAAAGAGATGGATGGGTGGATGGAAGAATATTGAGGAGACGAATAGAAAGCCCTGAATGCTGCGGCAGGCTGTGCTGACGTGAGGAGTGTTCCCAAACACAGTTAGTAGCGACTGCAGACCCACTGCATTACCATACTCTCTCTCTCTCTCCCTCTCTCCCTCTCTCTCTCTCACACACACACACACACACACACACACACACACACACACACACACACACACAGTGCCTAAGGGAGAAAGCTGCTCGAAGGCAGAGCTGAATAGAATGAGGACAGAATCTCCTGTTCTGGTCCTGAAGAGGTCACTGTGTACTCCGACACCATTTGTGAATGTGTTAAGGTGTGTGTGTGTGCGTGTGTGTGTGTGCGTGCAGGTGTATCTATAGGCATGTGTTTGCCACAGGTTTGTGTGAGCATGCTTTGAGTCTTTTTTTATTTATTTTTTTGTTCATATGTGATTATGATAGGACGGTCTACAGGTGTGTGTACGTGTGT